>NC_090779.1:3280000-3352500 GCF_040054535.1 Antennarius striatus | reverse complement strand
TGCCCAAGGGTGGAGATTTTAGCCGCGATGAACTTGTTTTCTACTGCTGCTCCTGCAATGCTTTTCACATTAAAAAGTCCTCCTTTGATGACAGGTTCTTTTAAAATCCAGTAAAGTGAGTTAAAATCCTTTGGTCTTCTCTTTAGTAAAAAACCCCAGATTTTAAAAACACTCTGATAAAATATTGGAAGGTCTTTCAGTTTGTCGCTCCTCAGATCCATTAAAAACAAGGAACAGTCAAGTCTTAGACCCCATCACCCGGCCAGGACTGCCTGCGTTGTGGGCCTCAGGGCCAGTCAGGATCTGCTGGATGAACTCTGTCCTCTCTGTACAGAAAAAGGACACTCCATGGGACCAAGTGAAAGCAGTCACAGAAAAAGTCCACCATTGCTGCCTGGATTTTTGTTTGCAATGTTGGTGGTGGGTCAATGCAGGACAGCTGGTGCCAAAACATTTTTACTGCAGGAGTGCAAGGACCGCCCTCCTACAGCCCAGGGGCAGCCTCTTTGTCTTCAGGCTTTCCCTGAGCGCGGAGAGCAGGTCTCCACCAATCACCTGCCAGAATTCTTTATAGAACTCGATGGGCAAGCCACCTAGGCCAGGAG
This sequence comes from Antennarius striatus, assembly GCF_040054535.1. Taxonomy (NCBI): domain Eukaryota; kingdom Metazoa; phylum Chordata; class Actinopteri; order Lophiiformes; family Antennariidae; genus Antennarius; species Antennarius striatus. The sequence continues at coordinate 3,351,895 of NC_090779.1, read as the reverse complement.
ACTTGCCAGGTTTCATCCCCTGCAGGGCCACAGACAGCTCCTGCAGGGTGATGTCAGCATCTAGGCAGTTGTTACTGTCTGCTGACACCTTTGGCAGACCGGAGATAAAGGTTGTCAATATTTCAGGTTTCTCGGTGTACTCAGAATGAAATAGTCCTTCATAGAAACCTGCAGTGTATCAACAGATTCTGCAGCACCGTACCATCCGTGGATCGCAGAGAGTGGATCAACCTCCTATGTCCATTTTTCCTCTCCAGCCCAAGGAAAAAGTGAGAGGGAGCATCCATCAGAGCAATATTATTAAACTTACTGCGTACCATGGTGCCCCTCGTGGGCACGGCCAGCAGCTGAGCTAAAGCACGCCTTTGGTCTTTGAGGGCTGTAATGTGCCCTCTTTCTCCTGTGGACTGCTAAAATCTGCAGTTCTGCCACTGGTCTCTACAGATCTCTGATAGATATGACCAAGTCACCGGAGACATTCTGAGTGTACTGTAGACACAAACTCTTAATTTGGCTTTAACCTACGTCCCAGCATTGCTGCAAATAGCTAAAAATCCCTTTTTTGTTTTTTAAAAGTATTCCAAAAAGTAATGAAAGCTGTTTTAAAGCATTTGTCAGATAAAAGCATTGTAATAAAAAGTTAGAAATTAAATTTCAACACGTTACAGGAGCGTGATCTGTAAAACCAGCTGGCAAGATGGAACACTTCTTAAAAACATTAAAATGGAGAGTAAAACAATAAAATCCATCTAATCGTGACATGGGTAGTGTGTTTTCTCTGCAGCCTACCCATGTGTACTGTCAACGTGTTCCATGAAAACTTCACCACACGTTAGCCAGCTCATTCGATTTTATGAAAGCTTTCAGTTTCTTGTTCGATGCAGCATGAAGCTCGTGGTGATTCCTGTCTAAAATTGGAATTCCCGTACAATTAAAATCCCCTCCTAAAAACAGGTACTCACTTCTGCTGCATTTCTGAATTTCATTATTGAAAATGTGTAAAAAAGACACTCTATCTGTGCCTACAGCTGGAGCATACACTCTCAGATAAAAACCAACGTCTTCCTTTCAACCATTGATTGTACTTTTAAAATCTGGCCCGACATGATGTCTTCCACTAAAACAGAGCAAGGTTTAAAAGCACAAGAAAATAAAATCACCACTCCACCCCTGGTGCTGGTTTTTTGGCTAAATTACATTTCTCCGTTCCATTCTTGCTTCCAATTACTGTAACTTAATTTTCTACAGTACTGTGTGTTTCCTGGACAAATAAAACATCTAACTTTTTTACATTTATTAAACCAAAAACAGGCTCTTTTCTCCATGTCCTCAGTCCATTAATGTTCAGTGTTCCTCGTTTAAAACTGCACATGTAAAAAAATGGAGCTAAAAACAAACAAGTACTTAAAACACAGGTTTAAAAAGGCAGACAAAATTTAAAAACAACTACTCATGAGCCACAACCACATTTTTTACTTTTGTCATTAATTTCTTCAATCTAAAACCTTCTTGCTCAGTAAAAACTGGTTGCTCATTTCCTTTAGGTTTTTTAATAAAAACTGATGCTATCTAAAAGCATGTTGAGGTCAGGAAAGAAATTTTCCACTTTAACCCTCAGTCCTTTTGTATCATGCAGGAATTTTTTATCTTTTAATTTAATTTAATTTTAATTTAATATACTTTAGTAATACCCAAAGGGAAATTAAAAGCACACTCTAGTTAGTCAGACAAATCCAATCACATGCATATATTAGTGTGTACAGGCCCTGAACAAACACACACACACTGGAGGCCTGTACGCATGCAGAGGAGGTAGAGTGGTGGGCATCTCCTTTGTGGTGCACCCCAAATGAGCAACTTGTAAGGGGAACGGCGCCTTGCTCAAGGGCGCCTCGGCAGTGCTCCGGAGGATGAGCTGACACCTCCCACTGTCAGCTCACCTCCAGGTGTTTTTTCTGGGGCGGGAGCTGGAATTAAACCACCGATCTCAGCACATTGGACGACTCGCTCTACTACTGAGCAACTGCCGACCCTTTTGTGAATCATATTTTTCGTTTCGCTTCTTTACAGTCAGAGCTACTTGTATAAATCAGTGTCTTTTTATTTACTTCCTTAACAACTTTTTTACGTTTACTATTTCTTGTGTCTGAGTTTTTTTCTTTTTGAAGCTATTTTTAAAAAAATCCTCATCCATTATCATGTCCTCTTCCACCTCCTCCAGTAGAGACTCTGCCATTCTGGCAGCAGCCTTTCTGGCTCCATCATAATAAGACAGGTTTTGGTGTTATTATAGTTCACCCTGTGAACTACAATAAACATTATTTGTGCATTGTGTGTCGGTTACCTGTGTTGCCATTGTTGTGTCACCCGTGTCCTGCGTGTTACTCTGTGGCTTCTGATTGGTGATCGGTGAGTGAGCGTGGGACGGAGTTGGACCCCCGCGCGGTTGGGGTCGTGGAACAGGGACTGCAGCACTTGAAGCCGCTGCAGCCACGTAAGAAGCAGCGGGGCTTTTTCTCGGTCCTGCAGCGGACTCTACAGCCCTGACTCCGCAGAAGTCACGACTGTCGGCCGTGCAACAACCGCGTTTGCCGGTCACGCAGCAGTCACACCTCCCGGCCGCACAGCAGCCAATGGCTGGTTCTCATCATCCTTCTTCGGACATGAACGAATGAGATGTCCCTCGCTCCTGCACTTGAAGCACTTCACGCTCTCAGTAGTGACATGAACCGTGTAAACAAAGTTATACACGAGCACGATGTTCAGCTCCTCATCAGTCTTTTTAGGGACCATCAGAACCTGTCTCCTGAATGAGATGACATGTTTCAAGTGGGGACTCTTGCAGCCGATCATTTTAATAGGAGACAGGAGTTGACCGTGACAACTCCTTCTCCAGGACTCGTTTCTGATGAACGGTGGTGCATTCGATATAATCACCTTCTTAGCGAGGTTTGCCAGGGTGAGGACGGGGTAAAGGTGCTCTGAATCACCACACCCCTCTCAGCTACCTGGTTCACCTTTTCAACGGTATCACGGAATATCACCACCCTGCTGTTCATCCGGGAGACTGACTATATGCTGCCGTACCCGACCTTCTCTCCCACCGCTAAACTCACCTGTTCCACCGAGCAGCTGACTGTCGGTGCCAGTTTAATGGCATGCCGACATGTCAGCCTCTCGAACCCGGAGCTCACTGACATGTCACCGCTGTGGGCTGCCAGATTGCCCCCTATTCCCCCTAAAAAACCCACAAACTCCCAAACGTTACTGTGATTAAACTATATTAACAGAAATGTGAATAAACGTGAAAAAAGAAGCAAAAAACAGAATAAATGCACTCAGACGCCCAACACTCCCACACTTCCCACATCCTTCCCAGCATGCACCAAGAGAGAGAGAGAGAGAGAATAACACCATTGTTGGTAAACCATCAATATTTGTGATTGTACTTCTCTTTGGACTATTAGCACACCAATCCGTTCCCTAAAACATTACTGTGAAATTTAATTCACTTCCTGCCTCATTTACCCAGAGGCCAGAAGAGAGCCGACAAACAAACAAGTAATATTAAGGATGATAAAAAATAAAAAAAAACTATGTGTGTGCGCACGTGTGTGCGTATGGGCAGAATTTCAATATGCACCGGACAATTACAGACATTCACACAGACACACATGCAATAAAAAGAGCAACAAGAGATAAGCTGATTTATTTGGGACATTTTTGATTGATTGATTGATTGATTGATTGATTGGTTGGTGATCATTTTAATTATAGTGTAAAAGACACCATTGAGGTGTGACAGTGGTATAAACGTGCTCCTGCTCATGCAGTGGCTGTGGGTTCTGGGGGGGGGGTTGTCTATTTTTGTTGGTCTTTCAACCTTTGTTTACCAGGTATATTGTTTTGGAACCAAACCCGAACAACAGCTCTCTGTAGCAAAAGTGCAAAAACACGTCAGTGCATATTAACACATAAATATACTGAGCATAAATGAAAATAAAACGCTAAACAGAGGTTGATGGGGAACAAGCATGAAAATCGTAAGAACAGAATAAGGGGCAGGGATGAAATAAACAGCAGGGAAAAGGGAGAAGTAATCTGACGTAATCATGATTAACTGTTTGTGTGTGTGTGCATGTGCGTGTGTGTGTGTGTGTGTATGTGTGTGTGTGTGTAAAGGTATTCCTGTAAGTGTGATCATTGGTATGAGGCAAAGAAGAGATGACTGATATGGTGGTGTCCCCCCAGAAGGATTTTATGGTATTGGTACCAGTTAACAGTGATCACAGCGGTAGGCTGCTATAGTGGCAAAGCTGATGGCTGAATGATAGAGAATTTTTTTTTTTCAGGGTGGTGATTGATGCAATTTATAAACAATATCATTGAAATCCAGAATAGGGATTTTTGTCATTTCGACAAAGGTGTATTTGGTAGCGTGAGGGAAACGACACTTTATTGTGGAAAATCACAGCTAGTCTGGTTTTGACATATGTCAGAGATGAGTCTATCCAGATACCTAAGCATTTAACATAAAAGCTGAACAATCGACACCAATGATATTGGGGGGGTGGAAGCATAATTCTTCCAATTGAAGTTGATGATTTTGATTTTACAGACATTAAAGTGGAGAAGAAGGCTGCAGAAGCACTCCTCTACAGAGGTAATACTGAGTTACGGAGTCAAATTTGCAAAGACAGGCAATGCCCCCCCCCCACCCCTAAAAACGGCTCGTAAGTAGCTGTTCGTCGCTCTGCCTCCCACTCTATTTAAATTGCATGCTATCAGGCCCCAGGTGTGTGTGTGTGTGTGTGTGTGTGTGTGTGTGTGTGTGTGTGTGTGTGTGTGTGAGTGTGTGTGTGTGTGTGTGTGTGTGTGTGTGTGTGTGTGTGTGTGTTTGTGGTGCATGTACACACACACACACACACAGACACACACACACACACACAAACACATATATATGCATATTTTAAAAAATATAGTAAGATTGAAATGATAATTTCCCCATGGGAACAATAAAGTTCATTTCTTTCAATGTATATAGGATGGTATCATCAGCATGCAGGTGCATCTGGGAAACCGGCAGTTTTGGCTTCATCTTAAATGTAGACGAAGGATCTTCATGATGACTGTACACCCGTCTCTGTCTCACAGACCAGGCTGCATATCAGCAGGATGTGGTGTGATAGAAGGAAGTGTTCTCTAACCTGATAATGTGGAAAGTGGAAATAGGTAGATAGCAGTTTAGGTCGAAGCCAGAGCCATCTTTGAAATAAGAAAGGCCATAGGCGATTTCCAGTCATGAGGGAAGACGGAGAGCTGTAGACACATGTTAAATAATTTAGTGATGGCAACAGCAATGATTTGAGCAGAGGCCAGCAGATTTGTTTGGATTCTGTATGGAATTGTGCCAGTGTCCCGATATTTATGTACCAGAGTGTAGCTAGGACATCCAGATGAGCAGAATGTACCAAAAATATCTATTCATCCGTTTTATTGAAGGCAAGGCGACCATAATCATCCCTTCTTTAGCTGCCCATCTTCCTTCTGGGTCATGGGTGATGCTAAACCCTGTCCCAGCTGGCCATGGGCGATCACAGGGTACGCCCCTGATGCATTGCCAATAAAATTAAAAAGGTTCAAATTCTCTTAGCTGTCCCATCTAATAAATGGCAACAAGACTTTTAAGATGATTTGGGGAGGTGGCTGCGCAATAGTAACTCGTGAATTATTAGTGATTTTAAATGTTGTGTCTTCTTCCCTCAGATGATGCACCCAAACATAAAAGTGAAAGAAATGTTCCATGAGGTCATAACAGAAGCAGCTGTGTTTGTTAGACACTAGTAATGAGGCCTGATGTTGGGTTGCACTGGTTCTTAACCTGGGTTCGATCGAACCCTAGGGGTTCGGTGAGTCGGTCTCAGGGGTTCGGCGGAGACGGGGGTCAAGACAAACATACTGTACACGAATCACTGTGTACGTTTGACACATCGTGTCAATTCATGATGACACGCCCGCTTAGCTGCAGGTGATCACGCTACATTGATTAGCCTACCTGTACTACAGGGGATTTTGAGCACTCAGTAGTTGATTTATGTCTGTCATGATGGTACGTCATCTGTTTGCTTTCTTAATTTAATTCATAGTATCTTTGTTGAGCAAAAAAAGAAAGTGGTCGGACAAATATGTGCAACGGGCAGCCGTGGCTCAGTGGTATCGCGGGTCAATGTTTCAAGATCGGCGGTTCGATTCCCGCTCCCGCTGAGTCATTTGTCGTTGTGTGACACGTTGCAAGACACTTTACCCTCCTTGCCTCCAGTGGGGCTCTCGCTGGTGTGTGAATGTGTGTTATTGGCAGCCATGCCTCCGTCAGTCTGCCCCAGGGCAGTTGTGGCTACATAGGTGGCTTACCATCACAAAGTATGAATGGGGAGTGAATGAATAATGGATCCAATGTAAAGCGTCTTGGAGTGTCCAGAAAAGCGCTATATAAATCTAATCCATTATTATAATTATTATTAACGTGAATTTACATGTACTGTATAACGTAACGTGATGGGAGTCAGCGTTCTTCATGATTTGTAATGTCAAGTTGAGCAACTCTAGTCTCGCACTGGCAAAAATAAAGGAACACTACCTTAAGCTGTATGGAAAAAGCAACAGAAACAGACTTTGCTGTGAAAATGACAAAAGAGTAGCACTTGCCCAGGTGAAGCCACGCATATCTGAACTGGTCTCTCAATAACAACAGCAGAAGTCACACTGATTTGCAGGTCATTTCATGTGAGTTCATGCACTTCTGTTCTTTGGAAAAGGTGACATTAATGCACAATTCATCAAATACACCAGTAAAACATATACCTATGCCTTTAATGAAAATAAAAAAGTTTTGTTTTTTTTTTTTACCAAAGAAGGGTTCGGTGAGTGAGCATATGAAACCGGCAGGGGTTCCAACAAGGTTAAGAACCACTGCACTAGACTGAAGACAGAGCCAGTTCTGCATCCTTTTCTACATGCTGTTGTTTCTGCTGTCCTCATGCTCTGCAGGCACAACAGGCAGCACTTTGATTAAGGTCTTTTTTCTTGTTCCCAGTTCCAATTTGCTGTAAAAATCTTTCCGGTGACACTAAATGTGAAGTTCCCCAATAATGCTTCTCCTTGAGTTTCTTTAAAAACTCAATAACACTTTGGACATAAGTGCACTTATTCTTTAATCTGTCGTCAAGGTTCTGTTTTGTTCTAACCCCTTGCAATTGCCACCACCCACACTCTTTTCTCCATCATCGGCTTTTCTTTTAGAAAATGCAAACAACAGAGTCTCATCAAAAATAAGACTAGTATTGATTTCACAAATTCAGCTGCAAAGTCTAACAGCAGGGACAGTGTGAAAATCTTTTCAAATTTTCTTTCAGTTGCTAAAAATCATTGGTCGATACTGAATTTAATTTTCCAAAACCCTATCCACAGGCTTCATCACCAACACACATCTCAACCAGTTTAAATGACCTCAAGAACTCACAGCAACAAAACACATCATACATATCTGACCATCAGTCCACAACACTGACATTAAGTCAGGGAGCAAAACTGTGACTGTTAACACCCTTAACTACACAACACTAACAATACAGAGCATTAATAAAAGAAGATGTTTATCTTGAAAGGGTGAATGATTTTACAGATTAATCAGTGTTTTATAATAGAAAATAATGTTTACTGTTACTTGAGTCAATATATTATGTATATTGTAGCAATAATGAATCAGTAACGACGCAATTTGCTTCCATAACATTTATATTCAATCACCTCGATGATTTGTAGTCGCAAACTGCAATTACCTATCTAAATGATGAACTTTTAAAGCATTTCCTATAGATTTCAATGTTTCTACAACAGGAAAGTCATTTTCCATCAGGTTGTTCAAAGTGGTTTAGTTTGCTCCATATGGACTTTGGTGTGACTGTATTAAGATATTGGACAATTTGACTCTGGATTTTGACCAATGCAGTTTAATATTAAAAAAGTAAAACCAAGTCGAAAAGTCTTCTCTAACATCTAATTCGGTCTATCTGTTCGAGTGCGTCTATGTCATATTTTTTTAACTACCTGCAGTATCCATACCTCTGTTCATCTAACAGACATTATAAATATTAGTCATACATATGAGCATATATACCATCCTTTGCTATTTTTCCAATAATAAAAAGCGCAATCTGTTTGGGGAAAACAGCTGGGAGTTCTGACGTCATCTGCAGATCCCAAAATGACTCATAACTGACAAACCAAGAAAACCCTGTGGCAGCAGCCACAAGGAACGGACTCATTAGGAATCAGAGTGAGGACAAATGCGTCTAAATCTGTCCATCCATCCATTTTCAACCGCTTCATCTGCTGTAGTGGGTCGTGGGGAGCTGGAGCCTATCCCAGCTGACTGAGGGCGTGAGGCAGGGGAAACTCCAGGCGCGACGCCAGTGCACTGCAGAGCCACACAGAGACACAAACACGCACGTACACACTCATTCCTACGGATGATTTGGGACCAGCCAATTGACCTGAAGCGCATGTTTTTGCAGGTGGAAGGAAGCCGGAGAACCTGGAGAGAACCCACGCAGACACAGGGAGAACATGCAAACTACGCACAGAGCGGGACGCAAACCCGGCTTTCTTTTCAGGCTCTTCCACCTCCTAAGACCTGCGCTTCAGGTTAATTGGCCGGTCCCAAATTGACTGTAGCGGTGAATGTTCCATATTTATTGATAACTTCTATCACATGTTCCATTTGTATTAATTTATTATTAGTAACTTCTACAGTATCTCTACATTTCACTGTACATACTGCTTGTATGTTTATAATGGTTACACTAGGGTATTTTTTGTTAATCTCCTTTTTAATATGAACATTTCCTCTAAATTTCAATGTATACTCTCCCTTGTAGTCTTATCCCTCTTCTCATCCTGTTGTATGTACTGTATGTCCAGTTTGGGATCATTAAAGTATATCTATCTCTCTATCTATCTAGAAGCCTGCATTGTGAGAAGAAGACTGCAGCCACACAGTCACATATGAACAGGGAGGAGGCTGAGCACACGGTGCGATAGATAGATAAATACTTTAATTGATCCCAAAAGAAATTTAGGGACATTTCTGTTCAGCAGTTTGGCCCTAAATATTTAGGTCTTGTCACAGACAGTCATTTATGCATCAGATAGACTTCCTAAAGAATGTATGTCATACAGATGTAATTGTGTTATTGTGTTTACACAAATTTTTTTTAACAATTGGAGGGTATAAGCAAAGAATGTGGGTCAGCTAATGATGCAATATAAAGAAAAGACATACACAGGACTCACATCATCAGATGGTTCTGAACCTAGAACCTTGTTGCTGTCTGCCTGCTTCATCATGTCGCACTCTGAGTTTTAACTTTAAGGCATGGTGCAAACTTTTATTGTTGTATCTTCACAACCTTACAGGACTGATGTCAAACATGGGGAAAGCTGTAAAACAGATGTGAGCTTCAGCTTCAGCCTCATATTAATAGTACTACCTCCTGAATGAACTTATTGCTTATGAATATTGTTGCTACTATATTTGAAATATTCATTCATTCATTCATCTTCTTCCACTTCATCCGCAGCAGCAGGTTGCAGGAGCTGGAACCTATCCCAGCTGTCTGAGGGCGTGAGGTGGGGAAACTCCGGGCGAAGAAAGAGAGGTAAATCCAAATAGGTAATGAAGAACATATGAATTAACAGAACAACCTACACAAATCAACTGTCTATACAGCTTTAGACAATTTTTCCTAGATTTATTAGATTAGAGTAGATATACTTTAGTGATCCCAAACTGGGAAATTCACATACTGCAGCAGCATTCAGACAAACAGGGAGAATTTACATTGAAAAAAATTAAAAGAAGAGTGAAAAGGGAATAATAATAATAATATAATAATAATAATAATAATAATAATAAAAATAATGATGATGATGATATTATTATTATTATTATTATTATTATTATTATTAATAATAATAATAATAATAATAATAATAATAATAATAATAATAATAATAATAATAATAATAATAATAGCCGCAAGAATGCACAAGCCAGTGTCTTATTGTGCCGGTCCCAAACCTGGATAAATACAGAGGGTTTGCCAAATCAAACATGCGAATTAAATCTATGACTTCCATATCAGATCGGTCCACGCCCGTGTTAACAACAACCGCCATCGGTGCTGTCGACCTACAGGGTGCAGGTGGAAATTGGACTACTGTTGGTCGAAGAAGGAGAGGAGGAAAGTGTGTTCATAGGACGAGAGAGTAGAGGACCACCAAGAGTATAGGACTGAGAGTAGGGACGTTAAACGTTGGAACTATGACAGGAAAAGGTTGGGTTTTACATGATGCAGAGGAGGAAGGTAGACATACTCTGTGTCCAGGAGACCAGGTGGAAAGGTAGCAAGGTTAGAAGTTTAGGAGCAGGGTTCAAGCTGTTCTATAATGGTGTAGATGGGAAGAGAAATGGAGTAGGAGTTATGTTGAAGGAGGAGTTTGTTAGGAATGTCTTGGAGTGAAAAAGAGTCTGAAACTAGAAATTGAAAATGTGATATTCAATGTTGTTAGTGGGTATGTGTCACATATACATTGTGAGCTGGAGAGGAAAGAAAATTCTGGTTGAACTTTGATGAACTGATGAAGAGCATACCTGTGAGAGAGTTGTCATTGGTGCGGACTTCAATGGACATGTTGGTTCAGGAAACAGAGGTGATGAGGTGGTGATGGGCAGGTTTGGTATCCAGGAGAGGAACGCAGAAGGACAGATGGTGGTTGACTTTGTGTGACATACACAAAAGTGTAGTCATATTTTTGTTATATTACATACTTTTCTTGTACTTTGAATAGCCTGTATGTGTTTTGAGAATGAATAGGGATATATATTAAGCGGATTAAGCGGGTTAAGAAAATGACTGACTGATTGTAGGAATACACCTATTCCACATTCCGCCACCAGGTGGCCACTACGTTTCCAGAGACAGGTTAGCTAGGTGCCTACGTGACGTTCTTCTTCAGATGACCAAGGAAGAGAGAACAACGAACACTGAAACTGACTCTGTCTCGTGTTTTTCCCTGTTTATTCAGGTAGATATAACGTTGGCACATGAAACACGTTTACTATGAGCACTTTGTATTATAAAACAAAACTTGACTTGGTTTTATGCCAGAAATGACGTTACTTTGCAGTAGTTTGATGTACGTCGTGGAATCTAGGGTTCTACACTAACTTTCATGGCAGCAGCCATTACGGCCGTCCACTACGTGACATGTGGGTGTTTTTCACTGATAGTATTATTTTTGTTGCTCCTTTAGTCTTGCAAGCTCTTGTTTTGTGTTTTGGATGTGTGATTTATTGTTTACATTGAAAGAGTACATTTCCGTTTTTTATATATTGTTAATTCACTACACTATATTATGCTAATACAGTGGTAGCCTGTTATCAGATTTACATGGTTACATGATGATAGAAATGATTACATAGATAGATAGATACTTTAATAATCCCGGAGGAAAATGTACATATCTACTGCTCAGCCAAACACCAGGAAAAAAACAAAAACAAAACAGGACATACCACAAGACATACACTACACTAACAGACACATGTAGCATTATATGATTACATGATTCTATGAATACTTTAATAGTGATAGTGAAAAACAATACAGTCATTAGGGATGTGATGATACAAAAACAATGGACTAATTCTATGCAGTAAGCAACATGATTGGTAAAAATCAAACTTTATTACAGTATGTGGATGCTGAGTAATTAAAACATATGGGAATACGGACATATATGAAAAGAAGAATGTATTGTATTGATGATGGAAACTGACTCTGTCTCGTGTTTTTCCCTGTTTATTCAGGTCTACCTGGCAGAGCAGTTTAAAATATAATCAGTTTACTAGCCAAACCCCTGGGGCGCATAAAATTTGCAAAAAGGATGGAAATGACAATAGTGAATAATTTCTTCCAGAAGAGGCAGGCACATAGGGTGACCTATAAGAGTGGAGGTAGGAGCACACAGGTAGACTACATCTTGTGTAGACGGTGTAATCTGTAGGAGATTAGTGACTGTAAAGTAGTGGTAGGCGAGAGTGTAGCCAAACAGCATAGGATGGTGGTGTGTAGGATGACTCTGGTGGTGAGGAAGACGAAGAGGAAAAAAGGCAGAGCAGAGGATGAATGGTTGAAAAAGGAAGAGTATTGCATGACTGGTCAGGAGGTGCTTCCAGATGACTGGAAAACTACAGCTAATGTGATCAGGGAGACAGGTAGGAGAGTACTTGCTGTGTCATCCGGAAGGAAAGTAGACAAGGAGACTTGGTGGTGGAATGAGGAGGTACAGGAGTGTATACAGAGAAAGATGTTAGCTAAGAAACAATTTCAACAAGAATCAAGAAGGTGCAATTTCCTTCGGGATTATTAAAGTATCTATCTATCTAAGAAGTGGGACACTGAGAAGACTGAGAAGAGTAGACAGGAATACAGGGAGATGCAGCATAAGGTGAAGGTAGAGGTGGCAAAGGCCAAACAAGGGGCTTATGATGACTTGTATTTGAGGTTGGACAGTAAGGAGGGAGAGACTGATCTATACCGGTTGGCAAGACAGGGAGACAGAGATGGAAAAAACGTGCTGCAGGTTAGGGTGATTAAGGATAGGGATGGAAGTCTATTGACAGGTGCCAGTAGTGTGATGGGAAGATGAAAAGAGTACTTTCAAGAGTTGATGAACGAGAAAAATGAGGGAGAACTAAGACTAGAACAGGTGTCTGTTGTGGACCAGGAAGTAGCAAAGATTCGCCAGGATGAAGTGAGGAGGGCATTGAAGAGGATGAAGTTGAAAGGCAGTCAGTCCTGATGATATACCTGTGGAGGTATGAAAGTGTCTAGGAGAGGTGGCAGTAGAGTTTCTGACTGGATTGTTCAACAGGATCTTAGATAGTGAGAAGATGCCTGAGGAATGGAGGAGAAGTGTGCTGGTGCCCATTTTTAAGAACAAGGGAGATGTGCAGAGTTATGGCAAATACAGATGAATAAAGCTGATGAGCCACACAATGAAGTTAAGGGAAAGAGTAGTGGAAGCTAGACTAAAGGCAGAAGTGAGCATTTGTGAGCCGCGGTATGGTTTCATGCCAAAAAAGAGTACTACAGATGCAATATTTCCCTAGGATGTTGATAGAGAAAGAGGAACTGTGGTATTGTATGAGGAAGACTGTAGTGGCAGAAAAATATGTTAGAGCGGTGCAGAACGTGTATGAGGACTGTAAGACAGTGTTAAGGTGTGCTGTAGGTGTGACAGAGGAGTTCAAGGTGGAGGTGGGACTGCATCAGGGATCAGCTCTGAGCCCCTTCTTGTTTGCTATGGTGATGGACAGGCTGACAGGCGAGATTAGACAGGAATTTCCATGGACTATGATGTTTGCAGATGACATTGTGATCTGTAGTGAGAACAGGGAACAGGTGGAGGAGAAGCTAGAGAGGTGGAGGTTTGTCCTGGAAAGGAGAGGAATGAAGGTTAGCCGCAGTAAGACAGAGTACATGTGTGTGAATGAGAGGGACCCAAGTGGAAGAGTGAAGTTACAGGGAGAATAGATCAAGAAGGTGGAGGATTTGAAGTACTTAGGCTCAACAGTCCAGAGCAATGGAGAGTGTGGAAAAGAGGTGAAGATGGAACATCTTCAACTGTACAGGCAGGATGGAACGGGTGGAGAAAAGTGTCAGGTGTGATGTGTGATAGAAGTTTCAGCTAAAATGAAAGGAAAGGTGTACAAAACTGTGGTGAGACCAGCGATGTTGTTTGGTCTAGAGACAGTGTCCCTGAGGAAAAGACAGGAGACAGAGCTGGAGGTAGCAGAGATGAAGATGCTGAGGTTCTCTCTGGGAGTGACCAGGAAGGATAGGATCAGGAATGAGTACATCAGAGGGACAGCACATGTTAGAGGTTTTGGAGATAAAGTCAGAGAGGCCAGACTGAGACTGAGATGGTTTGGACATGTCCAGAGGAGAGATAGTGAATATATTGGTAGAAGGATGCTGAGTTTTGAACTGCCAGGCAGGAGGCCTAGAGGAAGACCAAAGAGGAGGTTTCGCTATGGTGACCCCCGAATGCAAAAGCTGAAAAGAAAAGAAGGAGATTCTTTGTAGACTGTTTCTGGTTAAGCCTGTATCTGGCATTGTGGAGGGTAAAAATCACTTTGTGTTAAATGAAAGTAAGAGAGACAGACTCTAATTGTGCACAGACAACATATGGCTATCCACCATCCATCTTTCCATTTTCTTGAAGAAAAAATTACCGTAATCGTCTCGTCTTGAGCCACCTTTCCACCATGCAGGTTATGGGTGACACTGGACCCTATCCCAGCTGACTACGGTTGAGAGGTGGGATACATCTCAGGCACATTGCCAGCGCATTGCTGGGCCACAGGAATTACAAACAACCACTCACACCTACAGACTATTTAGTGATAAATGTACCTAAGCTGCACATTTTGGAAGGAGGGAGGAAGCAAGCCAGAGAACCCAAATAGAACATGCACAGACACAGGGAGAACTAACATGGCTACTTACCAGGAATGTTTATAACTCACATCTTCCATTGCCAAGGGTTACAAACCACTTGTAAATGATATCATTACTGCTATCATAAAGAGTTCCTGTTTGATGATTGGCTTATCGACTGTGAAATACACTCTGAGTCAATCACAATCTGACCAAGACAACATGTTTTTTATTCCAAGTTTCCAATCTGTTAAATGTCAAAATAATTTGCAACTTTCATAATAATCAGTGATAATTCCGTAAAATCAATAGAGAACCCTTAAAAGCACATAATACAATAAATAATAATGAAAACATATATCATCATATTATTCGCAACCCCCGTCACCCACAATGTGGAAGAAGCAGATGAAGACAAGACAGTGATGTTTTTTTTGGTAATGTACCATTAATAAATACACCCATTCTGTCAATAATCAACAAGTCCTTAAAAATGGGATATGTGCCATAGTCTTTGGCTGTGGCTGTGATCAAGCCCTTCCTTAAGAAACCAAACCTAGACATTAGCCTCCTCTCAAACTACAGGCCGGTCTCCAACTTGCCATTCCCATCAAAGATTCTAGAGAACGTAGTAGCCAAACAGCTAAATGACTACCTTTTGTGGAATCATTTATTAGAGGATTTTCAGTTACGTTTTAGAACAAACTACAGTATGGAGACTGCACTGCTAAGAGTATCAAATGACCTTTTAATAGCGTCAGACAGAGGTATTTATCTCTTTTAGTTTTATTAGATCCGAGTACAACATTCGATACTGTTGATCATGACATTCTTCTCAGGAGATTAGAAGATGAAGTGGGCATTAAAAAGTAGTTTAGGTCATATCTATTCGACCGATTTCCAGTTTGTCCATGTCAATAATATATCCTCAGATCAAGAACTCTTACTTGTGGACTACCTCAAGGATCTGTTCTGGGGTAAATACTGTTTAATCTACATATGTTATCATTGGGAAATATTATATGAAAACACAACATTAATTGGGGCGGCAGTGGCTCAGCGGTAGAGCAGAATCCCGCTCCCGCCAGGATGCCACCAGGAGTGTGAGCTGACGGTGGGAGGCGTCAGTTCACCTCCCAGCCACTGCCGAGGTGCCCTTGAGCAAGGCACCATCCCCCCTACAAGCTGCTCAATTGGGGCGCGTTCCAGAAGCCGCTGCCCTTCACTCTGCCTCCCTGATGTGTGTTGCTTGATGTGTACTAACTGCATGCTTGCAGGCCCCTTTGTGTGCTGTGTTCAGGGGGCCGGTGTATACATTGATTGTTAAAAAGAACTAACACAACAGCATGTATTGAGTGACTGTGTAATTTCCCTGCGGGGATAAATAAAGTATACTTCTTCTTCTTCTTCTTCTAATTGTCACTGTTACGCAGATGATACCAAGTTATATTAGACTTAGAGACTTAGACTTCTTTTATTGTCATTGCACAGAGACTCAAAACAGTGAATCTGGCGATGAAATGTTGCTTGGCAACCGGAGTACACAGCATTTGTTCGCATCGTTATTTCTGTAGTGTTAGGAAACATATAAACAGTGTGAGGATAGACATACACATGTTTTAAGTGTTATTAACAGTATGAGTCTTATAAATGAAATTTAATTAATAAATACATAATATTGCACAGAGCCTAAGGCCTGGCATATGAACTTGAAATGTTGAAAATCACGTATAGATTGTAGATATATTATAAATAGATCATATTATATAATTTATAATTATAATATACTGTATACAGTATACAGTATATATATATATATATATATATATATATTACACAATAAGAATAAGAATAATAGATTATATTATATAATTACCATATTGGCCCGAATATAAGATGGGGTCGTCTTACATTCGGGGTCTAGACATTATACCCATTCACAACGCTAGATGGCGCCAGATTTCTTTAAAGCCAATGCTGAACTAACTCCCCAGGCCAAAGCGAACCCCTGTCACGAAGAAGAAAAAGAGAAATAACGGTAGCACAAAGAAGAAAAATAAAAATAACGGTAAGAAAGAAAAGAGAAAAAAATAAGAGAAAAGATAACAGGCAATGGAGAAACGTAGCGACAATCTGGAGAAAAGTGGGTCGAAGATCGGCCAGGTTAACCGGCAGCTGAGGAGAAGTTATGATGCAAACTTCAAGATGATGGCGATAAATGAGGCAGAGTCGTCAAACAATTGCAAAGCGGCAGTGAAATATGATGTCACAGAGTGTAATGTACAGAGATGGAGAGCTCAAAAAGATCGCCTAAAACATGCTCACAGTCAGAGAAATGCTTTCCGTGGTCCTCAGAGAGGCTGCTTCCAAGACCTCGACAGGAGGGTGTGCGCGTATGTGGACGAGAAACGAAAGGACGGGATTCCCATCAGCATATCAAATGCTCTGGACGGCAGTGAGGATGACGTGCTATGGGAGGAGCCAGCGGAGCCAGAGAATGGGAGTGAGGAGAGTGACACTGAGCACAGTGAGGCAGAGGATGTTTGCGAGGAGTAATGTTCTGACATCACTGATCTCAGCTACTCTCAAGTTTAAACCAGTTTGCATTATTTTATTGCGCTACAGTTTTCTCTCGAATATATTGTTATAATCATTTGCTTCAGATGTACTGTAGTTATTTTCTCCATAAAAATTAAATTTGGTGTTTAAAAAGTCTTTTTTCAAACTTGAGCCATGAAAAAGAGGTGGTCGTCTTATAATCGGGTTCGTCTTATGTTCGGGCCAATACGGTATGTACAATGTCGGTACTTAGCAGCTAACATTAGAAAAGAATATTGTACATGGGAATGTTGTAAAAGGTGCAGAAGTCCAGTTTGAGATCATGAACGGACCGGGGGAGATTTATCTGGCATTTAGCAATCTAATGGCCAGGGGAAAGAAACTGTTTTTTAATCTAGTTGTTTTGCAACGGATGCTGCGGAACCTTCTGCCTGACGCCAACAGGGAGAACAGTCCATGGTGAGGGTGGGTACAGACTGAATCTGGTGTGCTCTGGCTAGGCAGCGTCTATGTGCAATGTCCTGGATGGGGGGGAGTGAGGTCCCAATGATCTTCTCCGCTGTCCTCACCACTCTCCGCAGAGACTTCCAGTCTGAGGCCCTGCAGCTCCCGGACCAGACGCAGATACAGCTGGTCAGCAAGCTCTTGATGGTCCCTCTGTAGAAGGTGGAGAGTATGTGAGGGGGCAGGGAGGCTCTTCTCATCTGTCGCAGGAAGTGCAGACGCTGCTGTGCTTTCTTTGCCAGGGAGGTGGTATGAAGTGACCAGCTGAGGTTGTCTGTGATCTGTACCCCCAGAAACTTGGTGCTGCTGACGACCTCCACTACTGTGTCATTGATAAGTAGAGGTGTGTGGCTGGGTCGGGATCTCCTGAAGTCGACGATGATCCCTTTCGTCTTGTTGATGTTCAGGAGCAGGTTGTTCCTCCTACACCATTCCCCCAGATGTTGCACCTCGTCCCTGTAGGCCAGCTCGTTGTCATCTTGAATGAGGCCCACAACTGTCGTGTCATCCGCATATTTCAGGACGTGGTTGGTTTTGTACCTGGGACAACAGTCATGGGTCATCAGGGTGAACAGCAGGGGGCAGCGTAGTGAGCCGTTGGGTCTAACTGGCGTATGAGACCAAGGCTTTGGAGAGTGGTCCGAGTCTAGGTTCACGAAGTCCAGGTGGCCGAAGTTGCTTAACCTAAGCATCTCCATACGGTCATAAAACGGTCTTCTAGAGTTTCACGTAGCAGTTTCCGCAGAAAATATTAGTTGGCGAAAACAACGATGTATTTACTACAAAATTGTAGTCAATTGAAACAAACAAATCTGACCATTTAAAAAAATGAACCACCAACACAACATCCAGAACTGCAATAACAATAATCATTTGTTTCAAATATAATGAGAACATGTCAATTAAACAAACATACATCATATTGCTGATGTAGAACGATTCAGACATGAATGTCATATCTGTCGCAACGAATGTTTCCTATTGAAGAAAAACATCAAGTCCTGAATGGTCAGAATTTCTCAGAAGAACATTTTTTCACTCCAACTGAACCATCCATCAATCCATGCATCCATCCATCCATCCATCCATCCATCCATTCATCCATTCATCCATCCATTTTCTTCAGCTACTTTTCCGTCTTGTGAGTCATTGGTGTTGCTGGAGACAGTCCCAGCTGGCTACATTCAGAAAGCGGGATACACCCTGCAAGCGTTGCCAGCACACTATGGGTTCATTCAAAATACAAATAACCACTCACACCTACAGTCGATTTAAAGTGATAAACTCACCTAATTTGGATGTTTTTGGGGGTGGGAGGAGACCAGATAACCCAGAGAGAACCCAAATTCTATACAGAAAGGAATCAAACCTGGAACCTTCTGGCTGTGAGGCAACAGCAGTACCCACTGCTTCATCATGCTGCCCTCCAAATGAACCAGTTGTCAAATATTTTTTAATTCAATTGCATCAGATGTATTCAGAGATGCTGCATTTTGTCATATATTTTCATTTTTATCTGACAATAGAATTAACAATAAATCTCAGTTTTTTTTGTTGACATATTTGTAGATGTGTCATGACTGACAAGATAGCTGGAGGATGATGATGAAGAACAGAATGAATTTGTAAAAGGTTGCTCCTCTGGCTGTCTCCATATTGTTCAGAGATTGAAATTTGGTGTAGTGTTGCACATGACTGGGATCTATTTTTTATTTCAGGAATACATGATATCTGACATGGAGATTTCCTCCTTACTGGTTTCATTCCACCAGACTGAACAGAAGACACTCAAGTATGAGTGAAGTCACAGAACTCGCTTTCACCCCCATATGCCTCTGTTCTCTCGCTCTTCTTCTAACACACACACACACACACACACACACACACACACACACACACACACACACACACACACACACACACACACACACACACACACACACACACACACACACACACACACACACACACACACACACACACACAGAGAGAGAGAGAGAGAGAGAGAGAGAGAGACAGAGAGAGAGAGAGAGAGAGAGAGAGACAAACACAGTAGTAGAGGTAGAAGTAATTCTCTCATCCCAACCCTGAGGCAATGAACAAACATAGAAAACACAAAATAAATCATTAAACAATGCAAAAAAAACATATATTTAATATAATGACTCAGATGTGGACATGGTGTGAAAAAGGAATCTAATAAAGGATGGACAATTGCCTGCATTCTCAGCAGCCAACAGATTCCCTGGTTTCAGATGAGTCTGATTTCCAATATATGCAAATACCTGTTTACATTTACATATTTGTACAGCAGAGTTTGTGTACATATTTGGATGTTTTTGACCTATCTGCCACTCTGACTCTATTTCTCTATCTCTTCAATTTTGTTTTTATTTTTCACCCCAACCGATCAGGCAGAGGACCCACCAGAGAGTCAGGATGTGTCCCAGCTTTCTCTACAATGGGGAGTTCTTCCTGGCTGCTGTTGCTTCATGATTGGTCTCAGGGGTTCAGTCGGTTTCCTCCTTTTTTCTGACTTTTCATAGCGCTTCGAGACACTTTCTAGTGTGATTCAGCACTTTATAAAGTTGACTTTGATCTTATGTTAGCTTTTGAGAAACTGGCAATAATACTCTCTCTTCATAAAGCCTGATGCCTTAAACCAGCAGCCTGCAGACGACAGATTTGGAATCAAAATAAAAGTGGTGTGGCACCGAAAGCTATTACAGATATTACCTGTAGATTTTAATTTAAATAAAAATCTTGCATCAGACATTAGATGACTGGAAGGTATACACTTGACAAGTCACCACTTCATCACACTGCCATTAAATTGAGACAAAAATTCATTGGCATCTACAGGCTAAACGCTTAAAAACACTCGAACGCCACACCCCAAACACATTCCACACAGAAAGCATTCTCATCTGGAGAGATGATGTGACACTACTGAACTGTCAACTTTAACACTTTACGAATAATTTCTGTATGTCAGTACAAATTTACATACAAACTACATATTTGCATTAAATTGAACCAACATATGGACACATCAGAGGTCACATGGAAGGTTGGTAATGAGGAGTGGGGGGGGGGGGTGAACCTGTGAGGGAGCACAGGGAGTGTGGTGGAGGGCAAGACTCTGAAGGAGACATCGTATAGGGCTGTTATGGGTTAAGGACGGAGTCAAGGATTGGTGCCCTGAAAGGTGCAGGAGTTGTACAGTACTATCAAACATGTTCACTTGTCTAATATCTATGACATTTTAATTCAAAATGTGTTAATCATTACATGAATTTATTAGACTGAGACCCAGGACCAGCACCAATCCTGTGTGCTCTTCAGGCTCTCATAGAGAAGAATATAGTCTTTTCAGCTTTTCCAATTGTATATCTACATATATTTTAACTCATGGTTCACTCAAGCTGACTTTAAGACCAACTTTACCTCATTTTGATCCTGCATTCTGGTTGTATGCTCAACAAGTAGGCATATGGCCTTATTAACAGTGTGGACATTGTTGAGGTTATCAAATAAAAAACCCAGAAGCATTTTCATAAATAAACATTATATAATAACAATAAAAATAATATATTAATAATAATAATTAGCATTTGTTCAACAGTGGAAAAAGCAGTATGAAGTCCGTCCATATTTAACGTGGTGTTAACAGATCAGGACGGGCCGTCCACTTCCTCCTGCTTGTCTGGGACATGTTATGGTGACGTCAAGCCGAACAGGCTCAGCTGTCTCCTCTGTGTCAACTCAGACGAGGTCCCTCCTGCTGTTCAAGCTGCTAACACACATTCAGCTAAAGCTCATTTCAGCTACGCGTTTGTACAGTGTGATGCTTTCAGGCACCAAACAGACCATAAGTGAGGGCTTGAACTGGCCAACTGAGAGCTTTGCATTGTGGCTCAGCCTGTATTATTGCGTAATGCCTCACCAAGTCAGCTGGCAAGTTCAAGCTTCATTTTTATAATAACTTCTAGGTACATGTCATACATGTTTGAATTTGATGCAGCCACTCACCCCGACCAGGGAACAATCCACTCCTGTGCTGACCTTTCAGGATGTCTGTCTCTGGCTGATTGGCGACCACTACAAATGTAGTCCCCTTCTTCTATTTCCTTTCGGCTTTTCCCTTCAGGGGTCGCCACAGCGAATCAATTGCCTCCATCTAACCCTGTCCTTTGAATCCTCTTCTCACACACCAGCTACCTTCATGTCCTCCCTCATTACATCCATAAACCTTGTCTTTGGTCTTCCTCTAGACCTCCTGCCTGGCAGTTCAAAACTCAGCATCCTTCTACCAATATGTTCACTATCTCTCCTCTGGACATGTCCAAACCATCTCAGTCTGGCCTCTCTGACTTAATCTCCAAAACCTCTAACATGTGCTGTCCCTCTGATGTACTCATTCCTGAAGGAATGAGTACATCGTTAATGTAGATGTTTATTAATCATGCTGAATCTTTGTTGACTTTCTTGCTTTAGTTAGATGAAGCTGCAGTCAACAAAACAGGACATAATAAAGAACACTTAACGTTCCATCTTTAGATGAGCACTGAGCTGAAAATGCACCAGGTCATGGAGGATATGAGGATATACACCAATTCCTGGTGTGCATTCACACATCAACACTCGCAGCTTCACGTCATCGCGGATTTTTGGTAGGCAGTCATGTGATACCGTACGCACATTGTATTGGCTGACGACATTCGGAAGTGTGCTAGTCTGGTGAGTCTCGGACTTCCTTGAGACACAAAAGTCCTTTAAACAGTCGGTAAGTGTTACGGTTGCACAAGGAACCAGGCGCGAGAGCCCAAAAGTCAAAAATCCAAATCCTTTAATCAGTCCAAATTCAAAAGCCAGGAAAAACTCAAGAGCTTACAATGTCAGTGGGATATCCACAAAAACGTCGTCGAACAGGCAAGAGGTCAAAACCGAAACAAGAACAGACAAGGCAAGGCTTAACTTGTAGTCGTACAGAAGGTGGTCAGGTGAAACAGTAAACAATTGGCATACACGAAACTCTGCTTCAAGGGATGACTGAAAAATGCTGTGACAGCACTGAACAGAAAGTAAACGCCTTAAATAGGCAGGCCAGGGTGTTAAATTGGCCTCAGGTGAAACACATGACGAACTAATTAACCATGGGGAGAACTAAACACGGATTGGCTCAATTCCAAATGAAAGAATCAGGAAAAACAAACCAGGTGCAACAAATCACTAAATGTGGCAGAACAGAAAAGTACAAGAACTGAACCCATAAAATTAAATACAAAAGCAAGACAGACACAGACCATCACAACAAGAATGTGGGGAAAAGTAATACAGACAGACGGTGGTTTAATATCAGTATGGAGAGGATTCATGAATGCTTAAATTACCATAAATAATAAGATTAATAGTTCCTCACTATATCGCGAATATTGTTATTTGTGTGTGGTTCCTGGAACGCATTAACCGCGAGTCACAAGCACGCACTGTACTCTGGTCTGGAGCATGCAATAGACTGGCCCCAAATCTGTTATGTACTTAAATTATGGTCTGCATGCGAGTCAGTTGATGCAAAAACCCTCATGATAGTGAAGTACCAGAAAAATGCACCTGCCATGCAGAACTGCTGTTGATGTGTCAAACCTGACAGCTGGATGGGTTACATTGTTAATCGGAAGGTGCAGGATCTAGACAACTTTGAGATACATCTTGTGTGCTTTGACATCCACCTCTTTATAATTAACTTTGCATGTGGCCTTGACAGACAGGGAGTCAGACACGGAAAATGGGTTTAACAGGAGGCACACACCTCCATTAATGCCCAGTAATAACAGATTACACACTATTGGACCAATGTCTTTCACACTTATTTCGAGACATGTAACTCCAATGATAAAATAACAGGACAAAAATAGTTCAGAGAGCTGAGATGGACATGCAAGGGTATGTGTGTGGGAGGCAGACAAAGAGACAGAGGCGTGTGTGCGCCAGCAAGAGCAGACGAGGCATGGAGACGACAGAAGCCTCACAGCTCCCCACAGAGGAGCACCAGTTTGAGTCATCTGACAATTCACTTTAGTGGACCACAGCACAGAAAAAACGGTGATGAGTGAAACATTGAATCTCATATCATAAAACCTGCTGCCAATGCCCCATGACAATGTGCATTTTGTATTTTTGGTAACAATAATGTACTGTGCACTGAGCTGAGAACAAGATGTGATCCCTCCACAGAGATGGGTAAATTCATTTTTATTGCATTTACAAGACATGAAAAAATGGTGGGAACAGCTGCAAATGAAACCTTGAAACAGGACTATAAGACATCCTTTAGTAGGATAGGTCCACCATATTCTACAACATACAAGTCATGCTTCGGGACACCACTGCTAATTAGCGGATGGATAAAACCAAAGCTGAGACTGGATCTTCTTCTTTACTACGTGTTGGTGGATGGATACAACATCAGCTGAGACTGGATCTCGTTCTTTACCACGTGTTGGTGGATGGATACAACATCAGCTGAGACTGGATCTCGTTCTTTACCACGTGTTGGTGGATGGATACAACATCAGCTGAGACTGGATCTCGTTCTTTACCACGTGTTGGTGGATGGATACAACATCAGCTGAGACTGGATCTTGTTCTTTACTACGTGTTGGTGGATGGATACAACATCAGCTGAGACTGGATCTCGTTCTTTACCACGTGTTGGTGGATGGATACAACATCAGCTGAGACTGGATCTTGTTCTTTACTACGTGTTGGTGGATGGATACAACATCAGCTGAGACTGGATCTCGTTCTTTACCACGTGTTGGTGGATGGATACAACATCAGCTGAGACTGGATCTCGTTCTTTACCACGTGTTGGTGGATGGATACAACATCAGCTGAGACCAGATCTGGTTCTCGTTGGTGGAGTAAAGACGTTGCTCATGTGTTCTTATGACATTTGTATTTCTTTTCATACTTTGTTATTCTTTACGTAATTTAAATATAATTAATTATACACAGGTAAAGTCTGAATGTCTACTGGTTGATAAAAATGTTTTTTTTTTTTTCATACTTTCGGTGACAAGGCTGGAACAGATTAAAATGATTTTAATTATTTTAAATGGGGAAATGTTTCACTTGCGAATTCAGTCATGGTATAGCCTAAACTCAACCTCAATTACTATTTCACTTGGCAGGTGACATGCACATTGTATCCTGCATGACTCAATCCCATGCCTGCCACTTTTTGAACAGCCAGGCCTCTTTAGCAACCACAAGGGATCATCTTCTGTTTGTCAAGGGATGATATAATTATGTGTTTACTGTATGTCATCATTATTAACTGTGTGTGTGTGTGTGTGTGTGTGTGTGTGTGTGTGTGTGTGTGTGTGTGTGTGTGTGTGTGTGTGTGTGTGTGTGTGTGTGTGTGTGTGTGTATTCAATCTGTAGGGGAACAGTGATTGGATCACTGTGACTGGAAAGCGTCCCAGTTATCTACGCAGCCATCTGGATACATTCCGTTATCTTATTACACATTACTTGTATTACATACAGATTAGTAATAGTAATTCACACAGTCCAACAAAAAAGTTATTACAAAACACCTTCCAGGTAGAGCAGGGAAGGATGTTTGAATAGGTAACGCTAAAACTAAAGCTATAGCTGCTAATGCTATTACTGATGGTAGCATTTGGACAGTCACAGGTTCTGCAGCCCCGTGGACAAGAGGACCTTCAGACTGAGGCAGATGGAGGGAGAAAAGACGGAGAGACCAGAAACAACTAAAGGAAGAAAGAAAATTAGTAATATGTATTGATGGAATGTAAGTTGGTGTCTGCCTCACAACAGAATCAGAGACTTGATTCCACAATAAAGGCGCTTTATAACTGAAAGCTTTTGGTACCTCCAGTAGACCGACACCTTGGGACCACAGAGTTGTAGTAGGGCAATACGCCACAAGGTGTGGTGGGACCTGGCTGTGAGGACCAGGATTTTAAATTCTATTTATGCATTATTTATGGTAATTTAAACATTAATGAACCCTCCCCATACTGATATTAAACCACCTTCCATCTGTATTACCTTTTCCCACATTCTTATCCACTGTTTTGTGTCTCACGTTAAGTCAGAGACTGATGAAATGGAAAAAATCTGCGATTCTGTGGAGTCGCGAATGATAATGCGCAAATGCGCGAGGGTACACTGTATACGTATTATCCTGAACATATAGTAATACAGAAATACAGTGAATACAAGATAAAAATACAGTGATAAACTTTGGATTTGCTGCAGGAAGACGGTGACCCAGGTCTGTGCTCTCTCCTACACATGTGATGGTAAACCAGACACAGGCCTCACGCTGAACCATTAAATTGGAATCAATGGAATATTGCTGTCATCTTCCGTAGCTGCAATTACTGTTATTTATTATTGCAGTTTTGCAGCAGCACAACCTTGAGCTGATGGCTATCTCTAGTTGACAAATAAATAATGTATGGCAGATTATTTCATATAGGCTCAACACAACTGATGGTTGAACCTCCTGGGGAAGGACCAAATGCCATCCTTTGTAATTGAAGTAATCAGTGTGACTTTCCTGAGGGGGAATGGCAGGACTATGATTCCCATCAGTGCACTGGGGAAACCTTACCTCGTTCTGAAGCCATGTTAGACTTCCTGCAGTTGATTTCATTTGGACAATGTAACGTAAATAGGCGTGAGGACACAATGCACAGACTTGTCACTTGCCCAACAACTTAGCCAATGAGCAATGACCCCTACCTGTCTGTGGCCAACCCAGCCCATGGCATATCTGTGTTTTTATTTTGTTCTCTTAAATAATGTGGATCAGTTCACGATCTTGACTGTTTGTACTGTCAGTGTGAATATAACCTCTGTGTGTATGTGTGTATGTGCATGTGTGTGTGTGTGTGTGTGCAGTGTATGTTTGTGTCTATACCAAGAGATTGTGCACAGACAACCAGCCATTAAAAGTGTGTGTCAGCTTCTTTATCCAGACTTTAATACCAGATAATTATAATACCATTAGTGATAACAGATAAGCACACAGGCTGGTCCCTGAAGGACATATATTCTAAATTAACAAGACATCTCTAAAAGCAAGAAGATTTCTCAGAGTTAGTAATGGATTAAACTTCTTACAAAGTTAAGAAATGAATTGAAGAAATCTTCCATTAAATTCTAAGTACAGATGCTGGGGTAAAGTGTAACTGAAGACATCTATGTAAAGGCTGGGGGGACATCAGTTAAACTGACACACCCTCTATGAGTATGTGGAAAAAAGTCAGATGTGACTTCTAATTTCCCTGGATTGGCAGTTGAACAAAATAAAATCAAGTTTAAATGTTGATGGTGAGTTTTCTGGGCCACAATGACCTCACTAGTTTACAGTAACACCACACTGTCATCACAGCTTGATGTTTCTGATAGTTGCTGTTTTTATCATCTTCATCTTCTCGATTTGATTTATTGTATTTATTTGATGCTATGATTGATGTGCATTGCCTACCATGTTTGCTCTGCGTTCTGTTTCTACTTTTCATGCTTAGTTGTTTTGCAATTGCAATTGTTTTTTTGTTGTCTTTGTTGTGTTTTTTGTGTATTGTTTTTGTGGCAACTGTGTTTGACCCTCGTGTATATTTATGTATTTATTATATTGTAAAAAGGTATGTGAGCAATGGATATAAACAATTTCCTTCTGGATTAATAAAGTATCCGTCCGTCCGTCCGTCCGTCCGTCCGTCTGTCTGTCTAATCTCTCTCTCTCTCTCTCTCTCTCTCTCTCTCTCTCTCTCTCTCTCTCTCTCTCTCTCTCTCTCTCTCTCTCTCTCTCTCTCTCTCTCTCTTTCTCTCTGCTTGCTTCAACATTGAGATTTTATGAACAATCTTAACCGAACAGACTCTTCAATAGACACGACATGCAATTTCAGTGGGTCTGTATTTGTCCATGGGGCCACAGGCAGTGTGGTGGCCAGACCTTAGATGAAAAAAAAACAACCTTTAGAACTAATTAGCCTGGAAATGTTGAATATTTACACTTGCTTTCAGATTAATTTATTTATCCAAACTACCACAGTCCAAAAAAAAAAAAGACCATTCAATCATTAGTGGCAGCTAAACACTAGAAAATGCTGCCAGACCTCAGGAGGCGGATTGGTCGTCCACTTATCTGAAGATCATATCGATCCCTGGCCTCTACAGTCTCCATGTTGAAGTGCCCTTGAGCAGGAACTTTAGTTCGCTCACAGCATTCCTGTTCAGTGTGTATTCATGTGAGAGATTTTTGCTTTTGATGAGTTTCTAACACCAGCCATGGTGGTCTCTGCCATAGCTGCTGGTGTGAATAGGTGGTTAATGACTCACAGTGCAAACACTTTGATTTGTCAATAAGAGAAGAAAAGTGCCATATAAGTACAGTCCAGACATCTCTGTCAGAGACCCAGCTGGTCTTTAATTCAAACCAACAGAGAATTAAAGAGGCAAACAGAAACACTTGAAGAGTGAACTAAGGTGACGCCTGAATGCAGGTTTTACAGTGATTCAGATTATCTGACTCAGTGTGACCTTCTGCAATGATAAAGCAAGTCATTTGTGTATTTTTACTGAATTCACTGATGTCCTGAATGCCAACTTGGAGGTTCGGACCTGAAGACCACCAGCTGAATTCGTACAGTTCATGTCGTATCACTTGGGTCTGAACCAGTCACCAGATCCCCAGGATCCACACTGGCATACTTGTGTGGCATATTGGTGTGGTGACAAAAAGAGCCACAAAGTGTCATAAGTTGGTTAAATAGAGGTAATCGCTCTGATTTCCGCTGGTTATAAATAAGTTATTGTTATACAAGTAGTCCTCAACCTACAAACACAACCGGTTCTGAGAGGATGCTCATAAGTTGAATTGTTCATAGGTTGTTATTTATTAAATGTCAATCTATAATCACGGGTCAATCTATAATTGAGGTCATTTAAATGTCATTACTACCCTCAATACGAAAGTACTATTCCCTAAGACTGACCAGAAACAATTATAGGGTATTAAAAAAAACAAATAATAAAAAACTAGAATTGTAATGTTATTTTAACATCTGTAGTTCTGCTGGATTAATTTTCTTCTCTGGGCTGTAAAGGCTACACCCAGCTTTAATCCACTGAAGTATTCCAACGCACTGATGTGAATGACGCGCTGATGCACTTCCTGGTCATCACAAATCAGACACGCCACTTTATGTTTGATTACTCTGTTTTATTTTCATTAAGTTTCTCAGTTAACTCTACCAATAATTAACATCGGATAGCAAAACTTTCAATGTTCAGCTTTCAGTAGTTCAAGGACAACCCTTTAATAATTAATAAATCTGAACTAACAACAGGTTGTTTTCTTACAGGCTGTCTACAATGTACATTGCTGGCTCTAACTTTCAACCTGACCTGAACTGTCTTCAGTCTCGATGATGGTGAACATCTCCATGAACATAAATACATTGTGGGTTTGCTTCCTGCTCGGAAGTTCACAGAGATGTGGAGAAAACATGGACGAAACACTTTTAAATGACGCCAACAGGAAATAAGAAAAGACCACATCAAGTCTGACATCAGAGCAGACTGTTCACTGAGTGAGATTTGCTGAGTTATTTTAACGTGACGTGAAATCTGAATCTATGGGGTGTTAATGTTACGCTGCTCAGCGGAAGTTGTGGCGATGCCCGGTTGTTCGTATCTACATATGCTTGTATCTCAAGGACTACCTGTACTTTATATGTGTAGGGACTATGTTGTGCTCCAGATGAAACCTAAAAAAAAAGCCCCTTCATTGTGCAAATATGAGACATGCGGTGTGGGCGGTGATGGGGTTGACATTTGGAAGCATCATCAAGCTTCTGCTACCATGGCCACAGCATCACTTAGCCTCACGTCTCCTGCAGGGGTTGAAAGCACCAGAGAGCTGCAACACTGATGATTATACATAAAGGTGGTTCAAAGACTGCGAAAAAAAACCCCACGCCATCTGAACAGGGCAGGGAAATTAGTGTGTCAGGCTGCTACAGTTAACTTTTCATATTCTCTATGGCAACTGAATGAATGGGGGCTGGACTGAGCTATTAGTTGTAGGAGAATAGCTTGTTTTTGGAGTTTGTGCTAGTAAAGTTAACTAAATGATTCACATGCTCAAAAAGACAACTACTGCTGCTCACACAGAGGTTTTAACCTTCACATTCCAAGCTTTGAAAGGAAATACTGATCAGCCTTTAAACACCAGCCTACATATGGACTCACATATTTGTGAGCATGGTTCTTAGGGTCAATTGGATAGAAGTGGGGTACATGGATTGCTGACATAGCCTCGCTTTGAGATAGGTTAGGCACAGATCACTCGGCTTCAACAAAACCAATGCCTTACATTGGCTGACCAAAATTTCTGGCCTGTCTGAAATTCATCCAACCATCTTTCAGTGGGTTGGGAGAAGCTAACACACTCAAAACACCTCATTAACTTTAATTAAGACTTAGCCTTATTGGTTGATGCAGCTCTTCTACCCAAATGCATAACCACAGCTTTAATGCACAGCAGGCTACACAGTCAATAAAAAAGAAACTTTCTTTGACAAATTAAATCAGTTTTTCATAGTGTTGAAGGTTAATGTTTATAGTATAAAATGACAGAACATGTACAAATAGCTTCAATGCTTCCTTAACCTTTTTAAAATCATCCTGTGAATCAGTTGTAGAACATTAGAGAATCAATCAACCTTTATTTGTATAGCATTTAATCACATCTGTAGACATTTCAAAATGCTTTAACAGACAGAGAAACCCAACAGAATCCTTTAGAACAAGCATAAATGACAGTAGTGGGGAAAAACTCCTTCACTGATGAAGAAACTCCAGGCAGGACCCAGACTCTATAGAGGCGGTCATCTGCCTTGACTGGTTGGGTGGAAAAGGAAATGCAATGGGAATAGATACAAGGCAAGGGAGCTGTTGAGAACTTTCTGTGCACAGTTTGTATGTTGGTTCGCTGGCTTCCTCCCACCTCAACCAACATACAGCTGAGGTGAATTGGTTGGATCCAAATTGTCCGTAGATGTGAGTGTGTGTCTGTTTGTATTTCAAGTGGCTCCACGGTGCATTGTGCCCGGAGTGTCTCCCGCCCCTCACCTGTAAGTCAGCTGGGATAGGCTCCAGTGACCCACAAAAGCAGAAAAAGCAGTTAAGAAGAAAATGAATGAATGAACGAATTTACTATTTAACTCATATTGTTGTTGTGCGTTCATTCATGTACGTTTTCACTGGGAGATAATCCCAGTGCTCCCTTCTGTCTACTTCTGACTGCAGATCAATACGCTCCATCTGTGCAGACTCAGTGTCGGCCCACCTGTAGACCAATTTAGTCTCCTGTGACAATGTTGTGACATTTTGAACAGCGCAGGATTCTGAATGGAGAGGAGAATGCCATGCTTCTGTGTTTTGTGTTTCTCTGTCTTTTTCCTGCTTTTACTTGAAGGTGTGTATTTAGTTCATTTCTTGTTTCATGCATGTTCCCCATTGATCATTTCTTATCTGCCTCCTGTGTGATCCTCTTATTTTTTCACCTGCTTTTTTCATTCATTCATTCATTGTCATATGACCACCGCTATATCCTGTCATCAGCTTTCTCCAGATCTACAAAAACACAATGCAGCTCCCTCTGGCCTTCTCTGTAACTGAGACCATCATCACTGCAGACCTAGTGACGGTGACGACAACGCTGCGGAGGCTCCGTCCCTATAAGTCGGCTGGACTGGATAAGATCTCCCCAAGACTCCTCCGAGCCTGTGCTTCGGAACTAGGGGACCCCCTGCAATGATTTTTCAACCTCAGTCTGCGGCTGGGGAGGGTCCCGTCACTGTGGAAGACCTCCTGCATTGTCCCGGTACCCAAGAAAAGACGCCCTACTGAGCTCAACGACCACCGACCGGTCGCTCTTACCTCCCACGTAATGAAGACCCTAGAGCGTCTGGTCCTGGAGCTCATGCATCCACAGGTGCAGGGTGCAATGGACCCTTTCCAGTTTGCCTATCAGGCCAAGGTTGGGGTTGACGACGCTGTCTTGTACCTCCTCCACCGTGTGCTCTCCTACCTGGACACAAGGGGCTGTGCCGTCAGGGTGCTCTTCTTTGGAGTTGATGTCTCTGAGGGTCAAAGGAGACCCAGCAACACGCGATCTCATCCCCGCTGAGCTCCGACGGAGATATCGCGGATGCCGAGCGGGTCGCGTTGAAAGGACTAGACTAACGGCTAGAGCCGCTAACCGGAGGAGAGTCAAGCCCTCCGTCCCCTCCGTCATCATGGGGAACGTGAACTCTCTACCCAACAAGGTGGACGAACTGACGGCGCTGTGCAGGACTGATCATCGCTACCGGGAGACCAGCTTGTTGGTGTTCTCTGAGACGTGGCTAACTGGCGACGTGCCGGACGCTAACGTCCGACTAACCGGCTTCTCCTCCGTCCGAGCGGACCGGGACACGAACACCGCCGGTAAGAAGAAAGGAGGTGGATTAATCATCTATACCAACGATAGATGGTGCCATCCGGGACATGTGACGGTGAAATCAACACTGTGTAACCGCGACCTGGAGCTAACAGCTGTTAGCATCAGACCCTACTACCTGGCGCGTGAATTCTCACACGTCATCGTCCTCGCCGTCTACATCCCTCCACGGGCGGACCCTGAGACTGCACGAGAGACCATCTGTGGGACCACCTCTGCTCTTCGGACCCGGCACCCGGAGGCGCTCGTCATCATCACCGGTGACTTTAACCACGTCACCTTGGACTCATCTCTCCCCACAATGGTCCAGTGTGTAGACTGTCCCACACGGAAGAACAGAACCATCGATCTGTTCTACGCTAATGCTAAGGAGGCATACACCGCCACCCCCCTCCCTCCACTAGGTAAATCAGACCATAACCTAGTGTACCTACAGCCCACCTACATCCCGCTGGTGAAACGGCTGCCAGCAACAACACGACAGGTCAGGAGGTGGTCCCCGGAAGCAGAGGAGATGCTGAGGAACTGCTTCCAGACCACCGACTGGGATGTTATTGTGGGCTCACATGGGGAAGACATTGAGGGGGCAGCTCAGTGTTTTACAGACTACATGAACTTCTGTGTGGACACCGTGGCCCCTGTCAGGACAATCAGGTGTTACCCCAACAACAAACCATGGGTAACCAAGGAAGTCAAGGCTGTCCTGAACAGGAAGAAGCGGGCGTTCAGGAGCAAGAACGAGGAGGAGATGAGGAAGGCCCAGAAGGAAGTGAGACTCTGCCTGAGGGAGGCCAAGGAGGCGTACAGGAGGAAGCTGGAGAAGCAGCTGGGGCGCAACCAAGTGCGGGAGGTCTGGAATGGGATGAGAACCATCACCGGACACGGGAAAGGGCGCAGCACTGTGGAGGGGAATATTGAACGTGCGAATGAACTTAACAGCTTTTTCAATCGGTTCAGCTCCCCCGCCACTCCCGGCTCCTCGTCCCAGGCCTCTCCTGGCCTACAGACCTCTCCTGGCCTACAGGCCTCTCCCGGCCCTACAGACCGCTCCACTGATGCTCCCTCCTCCTGTGCTTCCTCTCCTTCCACCCCTGCCACTTCTCCCGAGCCCACTCCAAGAACTGCGAAGCTCAACGGCCCCACCTCAACCACTGGACTTCCAACCTCGCCACAACCTCCTGCTCCCACCACGACCGAGACCATCATCACTGCAGACCTGGTGACGACAACGCTGAGGAGGCTCCGTCCCTACAAGGCGGCTGGACCAGATAAGGTCTCCCCAAGACTCCTCCGAGCCTGTGCTTCGGAACTGGGGGACCCCCTGCAACAATTGTTCAACCTCAGTCTGCGGCTGGGGAGGGTCCCGTCACTGTGGATGACCTCCTGCATTGTCCCTGTACCCAAGAAAGGACGCCCTACTGAGCTCAACGACCACCGACCGGTCGCTCTTACCTCCCACGTAATGAAGACCCTAGAGCGACTGGTCCTGGAGCTCTTGCGTCCACAGGTGCAGGGTGCTATGGACCCTCTCCAGTTTGCCTATCAGGCCAAGGTTGGGGTTGACGATGCTGTCATGTACCTCCAACACCGCACACTCTCCTACCTGGACGCCGGGGGCTGTGCCGTCAGAGTGCTCTTCTTCGACTTTTCGAGTGCCTTCAACACCATCCAGCCCCAGCTCCTGCAGGATAAACTGACCTCCATGGCTGTGGACCCCTACCTCGTGAGCTGGATTACGGACTACCTAACGGACAGACCCCAGTACGTCCGTATGGGGGACTGTTTGTCTTCTATGGTGACCAGCAGCACGGGGGCGCCACAGGGGACCGTTCTATCCCCCATTCTCTTCACCCTCTACACATCAGACTTCAAGCACAACTCGGATACATGCCACATACAGAAGTACTCCGATGACACCGCGATAGTGGCATGTATCCGGGAGGGTGATGAGGGGGGGTACAGGGCATTGGTGGCTGACTTCGTGGAGTGGTGCCAACAGAACCAGCTCCAGCTCAACGTCTCCAAGACAAAGGAGATGGTTCTGGATTTCCGGCGGGCACCTCCCTCTCCACAGCCGGTGATCATCAAAGGCAGTGAGGTGGAGGTGGTAGAAAACTATAAGTACCTGGGACTGCAGCTAGACAGCAGACTGGACTGGTCACTCAACTCCAACTGTGTGTACAAGAAGGGGCAGAGCAGGATGTACTTCCTAAGGAGGCTGGCCTCCTTCAACATCTGTCCTAAGCTCCTTTTCATGTTCTATCAGTCCGTAGTCTCCAGTGTGCTGTCATACGCCATTGTGTGTTGGGGTGGGGGGGCCAGGAAAAGAGATATGGACCGTCTGAACAGACTCATCCGCAGAGCGGGCTCAGTGGTAGGGCTGAGCCTGGACTCTGTGGAGACGCTTCTGGAGAGCAGGACCATGTCTAAAATTAAGGCCATCATGAACAACACCAGGCACCCCCTACACACCACCTTCTCCCAGCAGAGAAGCACCTTCAGCGGCAGACTGCTGTCACACAGCGCCTCCACAGAGAGGCTGAGGTCCTCCTTCGTGCCCCGTGCCATCAGGGGGTACAATGACTCTCTCAGGAGGAGCGGGGGGGAGGTGGCGAGGTCAGCACGGGGTTGAATATGGATTTAATTTAATTTAATTTAAATTTAATTTTATACTGTTGTATATATATATATATATAATTTATTTATTTTTTATACTGTTTTATATTTTAATTCAATTTTATACTGTTTAGATTTTATTTTATACTGTTTATATTTTAATACTGTAATATTTTTAAATTTTATACTGTTTATATTTTAGTTATAGTTTAGTATATAAGTCCTGTTAGTGCTGCATGTGTCTGTCTGTTAGTGTAATGTATGTCTTGTGGTATGTCCTGTGATGTCAATGTTTCCTTTTCTCCTGGTGTTTATCCAGTATTATTTGTTATTTAATGCCTGAGCAGTGGATATATGCAATTTCCTCCGGGATTAATAAAGTATCTATCTATCTATCTATCTATCTATCTATCTATCTATCTATCTATCTATCTATCTATCTATCTATCTATCTATCTATCTATCTATCTATCTATCTATCTATCTATCTATCTATCCATCTTTATTAGCATGAAACCATACTGCTCCTCACAAATGCTCACTTCTGCACTTAGTGTAGCTTCCCTTACCCTTTCCTACAACTTAATTGTGTGGCTCATCAGCTTTATTCCTCTGTAGTTGCCACAACTCCGCACGTCTCCCTTGTTCTTAAAAATGGGCACCAGCACACTTCTCCTCCTTTCCTCAGGCATCTTCTCACTATCTAAGATCCTGTTGAACAACCCAGTCAGAAACTCTACTGCCACCTCTCCTAGACACTTCCAAACCTCTACAGGTATATCATCAGGATCGACTGCCTTCCCACTCTTCATCCTCTTCAATGCCCTCCTCACTTCAATCTGACTAATACTTCCTGGTCCACAACAGTCACCTCTTCTAGTCGTTGTTCTCTCTCATTTTCCACATTCATCAACTCTTCAAAGTACTCTTTCCATCTTCCCATAACACTTCTGGCACATGTCAATAGACTTCCATCGCTATCCTTAATCACTCTAACCTGCTGCATGCCCTTCCCATCTCTGTCTCTCTGTCTTACCCAGGCCTACCACTACTTTGCAGTCACTGATCTCCTTCAGATTACACCGTCTACACAAGATGTAGTCTACCTGTGTGCTCCTACCTCCACTCTTATAGGTCACCCTATGTTCCTGCCTCCTCTGGAAGAAAGTACTCACTATAGCCATTTCCATCCTTTTTACAAAGTCAACCACCAACTGCCCTGCGTTCCTCTCCTGGATACCAAACCTGCCCATCACCTCCTCATCACCTCTGTTTTCTGCACCAACATGTCCATTGAAGTCTGCACCAATGACAACTCTCTCACTTTTAGGTATGCTCTGCATCACTTGATCAAGGTCCAACCAGAATTTTTCCTTCTCCTCCAGCTCACATCCTACCTGTGGAGCATACCCTCTAACAACATTGAACATCACACCTTCTATTTCTAGCTTCAGACTCATCACTCTCTGACACTCTTTTTACCTCCAGGACATTCCTAACAAACTCTTCCTTCAAGATAACTCCTACTCCATTTCTCTTCCCATCTATACCATGATAGAACAACTTGAACCCTGCTCCTAAACTTCTAGCCTTGCTACCTTTCCACCTGGTCTCCTGCACACACAGTATGTCTACCTTCCTCCTCTGCATCATGTCAACCAACTCTCTACCTTTCCCTGTCATAGTTCCAACATTCAACATCCCTACTCTCAGTCCTATACTCTTGGCGTTCCTCTTCTCTCTTCCTACAAACACACTTTCCTCCTCTCCTTCTTCGACCAACAGTAGTCCAATTTCCACCAGCACCCTGTTGGTGAACAGCGCCGATGGCGGTCGTTGTTAACCTGGGCCTCGACTGATCCGGTATCGAAGTCATATATACGATTCGCATATTGAGTTGGCAAAAGTTTACGTTGGATGCCCTTCCTGAGACAACCCTCTGTATTAATCCGGGCTTGGGACTGGCACAATAAGACACTGGCTTGTGCTGTCTTGCGCTTACATTTTTTCATCAAAATGTTATGGGTCATATTATGAAAACACATTGTTTTCAAGTCTCGACATACATTATATAGTGGTCCTTCCTCACCTACCAACTCCTAGAATGATGAAAGTAAACGGGTCCTGTATCGACGGTTCAGCCTACAGACTGGTGAAAGGCAACTCAACATGCTGATCAGAATCAGCTCCTTTCCTGACGTGATGACAGGAGTTATTTGCATAGCCCCACTCCACCCCCAGATAAGAGTGTGTTCATCCCTAGGGTCAACTTTAATGTATCCAGCTGTAAGACAGCATCCATGCATTCATTTTCTACCACTCTCGTGGGTCGCTGGTGGTTGGAGCCTATCCCAGCCGACTGAGGTCAGGATACACTCCGGACGTAACGCTAGTGCACCACAGAGCCACATGCAGACAGACAAACACTCCCGCACACACACCTACGAGAAATTTGAGAGTGGCCAAGTCACCTGAAGTGCATGCTTTGGAGATTGGAGGAAGCTGGAGAACCCCACTGAGACACGGAGAGAGCATGCAAACTCTGCACAGAGTGGGATGCGAACCCAGAATCGCCTTGCTGTGCAGCGACAGCGCTACCCACTGCGCAGTAAAGTAAAGACAACTGTAAAGTAGCAGTGTGTCTCAATGTCGTTGCTCAGAGCTAGACACGTTGCTTAGTTGTTGGTTGTACAAATTAGACCAGGTTGTGTTTGGGTTTGTCTTTCTCTAAAAGCACTTTGAAATGTTTTGATTTGATTAAAGGGACAGTAAAGTTAATTTTAAGTGACATATATGTTATTCATCTTTATGAAAAATAGAATAAAAAATAAATTTTATATGTGTAACATCATCCATTTGGTCAAAAAAGCTTAAAATCTGCGCCGCAGCAGCTGCCGCATTCAGTGGTCACGTGGGCGTCATACGTCACTGGGGCCAAACATAGCTTGGACACGATTAACACCAAAAGTATCAAGGTTACCTGCACGGTGAACGGTTATGTCAACAGAACAGCAAAAAGACCCGAAGACAAGGACCTGTCGTTCTTTAGAATACTTTCTGGGAAGGAATCATGCTAAAAATGCTAACGCGCTAGCCCGTCAATGGAATTGTCCATATTATGTTAGCATTGAGCTAAACACCATTTATTACTATTGGACTGTGTGGAATGAATAACAACTCCAGTTGTTATTAATTCCACAGTGAATTTATTTGAAAGTCACATCTTTTTGCTGTTCTGTTGACACAACTGTTCACCACGCAGGTAGCCATGATATTTTTGGTGTTAATCGCGTCTAGAATTGCGTTGTTTCTTATGGCTGCTAAACCATGTTTGGCACCAGTGACGTATGACGCCCGCGTGACCACTGAATGCGGAAGCTACTGCGGCACAGATTTTAAGCTTTTTTGACCAAACGGATGATGCTACATATATGAAATTTATTTTTTATTCTATTTTTCATAATGATGAATAACAATATATGTCACTTAAAATCAACTTTACTGTCCCTTTAAGCGCTTTGCAAATACAAGTTGATTGATTGAACATAAGAGATTCCATTCTGTCACAGCCAAAGAACAGGAGAGACCATGACTGTGTTTTATTTTTAATGACATGTGCTGGCTACATTTCCTGTAAACATTAGGCCATGCTAGCATTTTAGCATTTAAATTTAGCATTTAAATTTAGCATTTAAAGGTGGAGGCACAGAATTTCGAATACAGTGTAGTTGGACGTCTGACAGTTCTGTGAAACTGATTAAAAAGAGTATCATGCTGTTGTGCAGTCCACCTATAACTTTAGTGCAAATTGAGCGCATTTATGTCACGGGGGAACAAAACAAACCTTCAGCCTGTTGCTTTTAACTCTGTGTAATCTGTGTCTCCACCCTGATGAAAGAACATCAAATTCGTGGGAAAGCAGGTGGTCAGGGTTAGACAGGACTGAATGCACCTTTTGCAAAATCTGCTTGTTAAAAATATCTGTCAGAGAGGGCTTGCTGGCCATTTTGACGATTTTAGACAATTTTTTCTGTGCACAGGACCAAGAGATAAAAACAAAAGGTTAAAACAGACCCAAGAAAAGATTTCTCAAATAAAACCATCAAAGTCTTGTCCACATTAAACATATTCAGTCTGTGCAGGAAATATAGTCTCTGCAGGCCCTTTTTGCAGATTGAAGAGGTGTTAAAACCTTGATTTAAGTGTTTGTCGACAACCGTACCCAGGGTATTTATAACAATCCACTGTCTCCACAACCACATCCCTGAGGATTGTTGGGGAGTTGTATGAGTGGATTTTCTAAAATCAATGTTCATGTCCTTTGTTTTTTAAACATTCAAGTTCAAGTATTTACTGTTACACCACTCCACAAAGTCCATCAATACAGATACATGATCGACCTCTACATCCTGGAGCAGAATGATTAAAACAGTGTCGTCAGCAAATTTCAAAAAGACTCCTTGAAATTTCTCCTGCAGTCATTTGTATAAAGAATAAATAAAGAAGATAGGATGTACCCATGTGGAGAGCCTATGGACAAGAATTTCTTCTCAGATAAAACACCATTGACCCTACTTTAACCAAAATGATTACCTTATGAATAATTAAAACAAATATCAGTGGATTATATTTTTTTTAATAATTTTTACTTTCATGGAGAACCAGCTGTGTCTCAGATGGATTACGTTGTTAGCCATCCATCCACTTTTCTTACAGATGAGATAGCCTTCAGCTGCTTATCCATCTTGTGGGTCATGGGTCTGCTGGAGCCTATACCAGCTGGCTAGGGGTATGAGGTGGGGTACACCCCAGGTAGGATGCCAGCACATCGCGTGGCTCCACGAGAGACTAAGAGACACACACTTACACCTACCGACAATTTGGAGTGACCCGTTCAGCTGCTTGTTGTGTGCTTTTGGAGGTGGGAGGAAGCCAGAAAAGCTGGAAAGAACCCATGCACACATAGAACATACAGTACCGTGCTGTGAGTCAACAGTGCTACCCACTGTGCTATCATGTCACCCACCCCTCCAAATTAATCAATGAAAAATGGCAGAATTATACACAAGACAGAAAATGAGCGCAGAAAATAGACGTGGTGGGAAAGTGAATATTTCTTTATAGAAGTCAAGAGCGGGCAGCACGGTGGCGCAGTGGGTAGCGCTGTTGCAGCACATCAAGGTGGTTCTTGGTTCAAGCCCCGCTTTTTGTGGAGTTTGCATGTTCTCCCTGTGTCTACTTGGGTTTTTTTCCTCTTTCCTCCCACCTCCAAAAACTTCAGGTTAATTGGTGATGCCAAATTGCCCGTAGGTGTGAGTGTGCATGGTTGTCTGTTTACATGTGGCTCCGCGTGCACTGGCGTCATGCCCGGAGTGTACCCTGCGTCGTACCCCCAGTCAGCAGCTCGCGACCCACGACGACAGAAGAAGAGGGAATTTGACGTTGAAAAAACGAATGAATGAATGAATGAATGAATGAATGAATGAATGAATGAAAAAAGTCAACGTCAAGTGTGTCAAGGGCAATAGACTGCTAGCATAGCTAGCAATGAGGCAGCTCAACTAACAGCAAGACACAGGACACCTTATTCAGATGGTGACTTCATTAAATAGTGCCTCACGAAAGTTACAGAAATAATGTGTCCAGAAATCAAGAGATCAACAACATTAGCATGTTCAGAAACAATCGTGAGCAACAACAGGATGCATGAGAAGTGGAAGAGAGTACGAAATTAGAACTGATTGAGATGCAATGTGACGACTCTCTGAAGTTTGGGTATGGAGCTTCTCTCCCTACCCACTTTCTATTGGAGCTTTCCTCTGACGTGACACAGTTCGGCTCAAAATACGTATGTGAGCAGACATTTTTGTTAATGCACATTGAGAACCAAAATGACTGACAGTCAGCCCAAATACTTATTATTTTTAATCAAACATGATTTTGTGTTTACAATACCAGTAACTTATTTTCATAACTTAAGTATACCCCCTTGTCCCCTTATATTCCCTCTGTACATGGGGCTGTGAATGGGAATCTCCTTCGACTGCTTTTTTGAGAATGCGGTTTTTTTTGTAACAAAAACAAATAAAAAGCCATGAATGGAATGTTGTTCTGTACAGTTTTTTTTACTTAAGAATATTGATTTATCAGGCATAAACTCCCTACATTTAACTGATTTTGTTCATGTTAACTTGAATGGTGGACCATCCTTTGTATATTTTTACATCCCACAAAGGGGATGTATTGTAATTGTCAGTGTTTGTGTGTCCGTCCATCCATTTGTTCGTTCATCCATTAGTTTGTCCGTTAGTCCACCAAATCTCTTTGCAAACGTTGCAGATAGAAAGATCAAAGAAAAGCACATTACTCGGGCGGCAAAGGGGATGAAAATGAGATCATGACTTTGACCTTGAGAAAACTAGCTCAAGGTCAAATTTCAACTTTTGTACACTCAGGAACCGGATAAGATAGAAAGACAAGGGAGGGCAGTGTGAGTAAGACCATAGGTCAAACCTAGTGCTTTGTCCTACCTATGCTTTCATTTATCCTGACCTATGAAAGTTTTCAGGGTAAAATTTTGAATTCAGAGACTGCAACATTCCGCAACTTACCCTGACCTACCCTGAAAGTATGTCAGGGTAAAATTTTGAATTAAGGGTGTCACAGGATGTTGCAGTCTCTGACTGCCTTGGCCCTAGTTCTGCATGTGGCCCTTGAAAATAGGGCCTCATACTGAGGAGGACTGCTCGTCGTCATCATCGCTATTCCTAACACCCCTATACAACACACTCAGCAAGCAGAGGAGCATGAGCAGTGGGAGGCTGCTGTCTCCGTCCTGCTCCACAGCCTGGCAGGTTGTCCTTTGTCTCCCAGGCCATAAAACTATTCAGCTCCTCCCAGCAGGGAGGAGGTGGGCCTGATCAATAAATACTCACTTGCACTCTGCTACTAAGCTGTATCTGGACTAACAGTTACAGGCTGCATTATCCCAGCACTCAATGTTGTGTTTACAATTTTCTAATTCATCTTCATTTTTATATTTATGTCCTACAGTCCTTAGATGTTAAAGCATGGGTTACCAATTACACTGTGGACAACGAGAACCTTTTACCTGAACCATGAAACCTTTTGACATTATGTGGTTAAAAACATATATGTTACTATTTTTCACTTGAGTCATCAAAGGTTTTTTGCAAGACACCATGTGGACAACCTCATGGCTCCAACTGCTACTGAGTTACTGATATACACTAACATTCCACTCCCATTCAGAGATCCTGGATCCAAGAGAGCCGCTGTCTCCAGAGTGTATAAGTCTCTACAGGTAATTTATGATACTGTATGTAAGATCACTTTAAATCTTATTCTTCCATCATCTTCATTTTTCTAAATCCAGCAACAGAACACTGGTTTATTTTTTCCTAAAAGGGTGTCTAGTTTTATACAGGAACTTATTTATATAGCATTTTGATTTAAGCATCTTTAGAATTTATTAATATTCATGCATCTCAACTAAAGCAGCACAGAACACTGGTGTGTTCAAAAACAGATAAATGATGAAGATGAGCCATGCTAGAAACAAGTCACCACACAGTTTGGAACATCTGTAGGCTTACATCAATAGAGCAGTTAGCTGGATGAATTTCTTTAGTCTAATAAAAACAGGCAGGGATTATTGTGCGAAGAATTATAGTCTAATCAATACTACATATTGGTGGTTTGGGATGTATATAGTGATAAATAATGGCAATATATGTTGACAATGAATTTTCCCTGGGATCAATAAAGAATCTGTGCGTCTATCCCTCCCCTCCTCAACAAACAGACAGTAGAAGAGAGAGGGGGAGACATGCAGCAAGGGGTAGCAGGTAATGGTGGTTTTCTTTTATTCTTTTTTCAGTTTCTGTCTGGGAGACGCTTACTAGTGTTTGATATGAAAACTAAAACCAAAGCCTTTCTTAAGCAGAACCTGTTTGACATGCAGCAGCTCTGAACCACTGAACCACATCTACGGAATGTCTGTTCACCCTGTGTCTTTGTATTTGTTCTAATGTTTAGGCTCAGAGGTTGAGACTTTAAATGTGATTAAATGTGGTCTTAATCCAGGTATCTCAAATCTATTTGTGTCATGACTGTACAAGCATAGGCAGTGTGCCCAAGGTCTGGAAATGACACCCCAGCCAAACAACAAACAGATGAAGAAGAAACTTAGGATGAAAAGTGAGAATGAGGAATTCCGTTTATTAAGAATGACATTTATTAATCCAAATGTTGTTGCATAGCATGTGCTCTTGGTAAACACTAATGAACATACACTATTGAATTATGGCAACAGCAGCAGGTCTAGGAGGAAGAAGCTCCAGCAAACATTTTTGCGAATCTGTTTTCTGTTTTACTGCTGAAATACACAATATCTACAGCGGGTGAACATTCAACATCACTGGAGAAAAGGGAGCAGGCTTTGGATGGAGAGCAGTGGCTGTGTCTCAAATGCTAGAATGAGTTGTCCAATAATCTCAAGGTCGGCACTTTGCTTCCTGCTTCAGTCCAGTCATTCTCTGTTGTGTCCTTGGCAGCCTGAGGTCAATCATCAGCTCATGATTGACCTCAGGCTGCTCCTGAGGACTCCAACAGGACTCCAGCAGGAGTTCAGGAAGACTCCAACAGGACTCAAACAGGACTCCAACAGGACCCCAGCAGCACTCTACCAGGACCCCAGCAAGAATTCAGGAAGACTCTAATAGGACTCTAACAGGACCCCACCAGGACTCCAGCAAGAGTTCAGGAAGACTCCAACAGGACCCCAACAGGACTTCACCAGGACTCAGCAGGACTCAGCTGGACTCACCAGGACCACTGTGTTACCATGGAATAGAGAATCTGGGGAAGGCAGTTTACATACCCCAGATGCAAATATTGAAATGTACATTATTCTAATTTTGTGGATGCAATCTATTTTTACATAAAGACAAATGAAAGATTGCGGTCCTTAATAAAGGCTTCTGAAGCAGATGTGTTTGGTATGTCATAAAACATGATGTTGTCTCGTAGGCCTCATACTGAAAATGGTTGTAGTAAATAAAGCCCTAGTGATGTTGAGCAGGCAGACCTCCCATTAGTCTTTACTGGGAAATGGTGTAATTCATGACAGGTATTTACAATATCAGCCGTGCAGCAGTGAAGTAGAAAACGAGTTTCTGTTGACTGTTCGCTTCTTTTTATGGCCATAAATGACTGAGCGTACTCAGCTGATGTACTGGAATGGAGTGGAAAGTGTGAAGGTGGCCTTTCCAGTGCTGAGGATCAGCAGCTGTGGGATGATTTTGGGGCTCCACTCTCATTCAGGCT
The DNA here is from genome assembly GCF_040054535.1 of Antennarius striatus. Classification (NCBI taxonomy): domain Eukaryota; kingdom Metazoa; phylum Chordata; class Actinopteri; order Lophiiformes; family Antennariidae; genus Antennarius; species Antennarius striatus. Next base: position 3,307,753 of record NC_090779.1, on the reverse strand, counting down.
GATTTATCTCCATTCAGCATCATGCACTCTCCTTCATTCTTTTCATTTTGTAATGTTTGTATTGATAGGTGTGTGACAGTCAGACTAAATCAGACACTGCTGGGAACTCTGGACTAATCACATGGTACGTGTGATCCATCTCTCTTAGACAAAGTCAGTCACGCTAAGAACAGAATTTTGCGGTTAATATTTATGATCCACAGAGGATTATTCATTTGGTGATGTGTCTAAGTTTACCAGTACAACAAAAGGATAAACCCACTTGTTCTTTGTCTCTGTCTTTGTCTAATGAACATCAGCAGCATCAGTTAGTGTCTCCTCTGATAACCACTGTTGTTTCAAGGCAAAGTAAATAGAACATTATCATAGAGTGTTTAGATTAAAAGTCAACATGATGATATCTCCCCATCTATATATTTAAATATGCTCACTTGAAAACCTCAAGCTGTCTACGAGGCTCCTGAGAGCATCGTGGAGTTACATAAACACCTGTCACCACAAAAAACACTATTTTTTCTGTTTAATGGCCATTGACATATAATGCAAACACACTGTACATAAGAAAACAAACATTTTCTTGGGTTTTGGCCGGCGTCTACCCGAAAGTCCGGGCAACTAGCCAGGTTAGCTCCAGTCTTCACATTTGTCCATGTCTCTCACTTAAGGAGCCATTTTAGCTTCGTCAAACATAGCGGTTTATATTTTTTGATTGTGACGGACCTCACATTGTCATGTTGGGAACCCCGATGCTTTCATCACCAGGACCGAACTCACAAAGCCGGCGTCGACCCGGATGGCCGGACTGTAACGCCAAAGCAGCCTTCGTCTTGGTGTTTGTCCGTCCCACAAACACAGAGCCGTTACGGCTTTGTCGGACACAGCGGTTTGTTTTCTTGTGACGTCGAAGAAAAAAAAGAAAACAAACGAAGTCTGATACTACTGTTTTATTGTGGAACTTCCACAGGTTCCCGCTAGTACTGTAGAATCCAATAGCACTAAGCAATCTTCACAGTTAACGGCAGCTACAAAACAACAAAGCATTCAAGTTTGTGTTTTTAACACTTTTCTGTTACATCATGTGTTACATCATCCTTTGAAAGTCTTCAGGTGCTCTTCTTCTAGGGTCACAAAAAAGGATTAGCACCAAATGCTTAACTCCACAACTACCAGCAGACACTTGACAGGACTGACATATGAGAGCCAGAATATACCGTCCAAAATGTAACAATGTTTTTTAGAACATCTATTTTTATTGTTATCTGTCAGATTTGGTGTTGACCCTTCTGACTGCAGATTTCATACAGGGGACTCTACATTACGTTACCAACAAATGCTTGATTCTACCTTTAACTCTGATGTTATTTATAATTTTGTCGTGTTTGGAGAAAATCCTTCTAAATGATATACAGTCAATGATTTTAGTAGTTTAGAACACAGAATGTATCATCATTGCATCATCACAGATCCCCCATATTTTAGTAATAACGTTCTGTTTATTCATTTTTATTTGATTTGTCTGAACAGATACTACTTTCAGGAAATAGCTTGCTATACTTGCTATACAAATACTCTAAAACTAAAGGAAATGAAGAAAGAAAAGGTATGGTGCTTCCTTCGGGCATGAACAAACTAAAATGGAACTGTCTTATTAGAAGAGGCAATAATCTCTGACATCAAGATGTAAACGACTAAAGATTTAATGAGCTACTGACACGACATCTGTATGTACCACCGTCACCATGGTAACGGTTGTGCATGTGCTGCTGTATGTTCATCCATATATAAGTATCGGCAAAGTATTCTTCTATGAGCGTGGCTCCTGCTGACCTCGTGTTCCTTCCTTTGATACCTCTTTATTCCTCCATATGAGACTCGCTTCGAGTGACAGATGCTCACCCAGAGGTGACATCAAACACACTGAACACACCGCAGTGTGTACGAAAACCCTTGAAGATCACTTCTGTTAAGACCTGTTGCCTCGTTTTGTGCTGATTTAAGAACACACTGAAACACACACACTGAAACACACACACACATACACACACACACACACACACACACACACACACACACATACACACACACACACACACACACACACACACACACACACACACATACACCATTTTTATTTCAATTTGTTCAGATTGTTGGTCAAATTGAAGCTGGAAGTCTTCCTCCATCTCCTCTGTGGGTTGGCTGAGCTCCTTAATCATGAACAAATGTAATAAATTATTTAAATCTTAATCAAAATGAAGTAAAAATAAATGTGTATTTACTTGAAGATAACCTCAATTTATATTAAATGAGACAAACATGGCTTTTACCACCTACACCCTCTCCCCCAATGTTCCTCCTTGGATTCAAACAAGCCTCATTAAACAACAACACCAATTAAATAAAAAACGAAGTGTGAGATTTAAAAAAAATTGTTGCAGACTTTCTTTCTTCCTCACAGTGATAAACAGGTGATGAGAGGATCTAGCTGGTTAACAGGAGACCTGGTCATGTGTGACTGGTAGTAGCAGGTTAGTTAATGGTAACACTGAGTAAATGAAAGTTGAGCTCACTTGGCCTGCAAATCTGAACCAATTGCAACGAGTCTTAGAGATGATGGGAATAAAACTGTCACTGCTAATGAATACAACCGACCATAAAACATCTGCTTTAAGAGTTTAGTTTGTCGTTCTGTCCACTGCAGCCAGGAGCAGAGGGCATTTATTACCTGTTACTATGCCACTTAAACAAATCTGACATTCCTTCTAATCTTCTTCTTTTCCTTTCGGCTTTTCCCTTCAGGGGTCGCCACAGCGAATCAATTGCCTCCATCTAACCCTGTCTTCTGCATCCTCTTCTCTCACACCAACTACCTTCATGTCCTCCCTCATTACATCCATAAACCTCCTCTTTGATCTTCCTCTAGGCCTCCTGCCTGGCAGTTCAAAACTCAGCGTCCTTCTACCAATATATTCACTATCTCTCCTCTGGACATGTCCAAACCATCTCAGTCTGGCCTCTCTGACTTTATCTCCAGAACCTCTAACATGTGCTGTCCCTCTGATGTACTCATTCCTGATCCTATCCTTCCTGGTCACTCTCAAAGAGAACCTCAGCATCTTCATCTCTGCTACCTCCAGCTCTGTCTCCTGTCTTTTCCTCAGTGACACTGTCTCTAGACCAAACAACATCGCTGGTCTCACCACAGTTTTGTACACCTTTCCTTTCATTTTAGCTGAAACTCTTCTATCACACATCACACCTGACACTTTTCTCCACCCCTTCCATCCTACCTGGACATGCTTCTTCACCTGTTTTCCACACTCTCCATTGCTCTGGACTGTTGACCTTAAGTACTTCAAATCCTCCACCTTCTTGATCTATTCTCCCTGTAACCTCACTCTTCCACTTGGGTCCCTCTCATTCACACACATGTACTCTGTCTTACTGCGGCTAACCTTCATTCCTCTCCTTTCCAGGACAAACCTCCACCTCTCTAGTTTCTCCTCCACCTGTTCCCTGCTCTCATTGCAGATCACAATGTCATCTGCAAACATCATAGTCCATGGAGATTCCTGTCTAACCTCGTCTGTCAAGCCTGTCCATCACCATAGCCAACAAGAAGGGGCTCAGAGCTGATCCCTGATGCAGTCCCACCTCCATCTTGAACTCCTCTGTCACACCTACAGCACACCTCACCACTGTCTCACGCAGTTCCTCTCTGGACACCCTGTCATCAGCTTTCTCCAGATCTACAAAAACACAATGCAGCTCCTCTGGCCTTCTCTGTACTTCTCTATCAACGTCCTCAAAGCAAATACTGCATCTCCAGTACTCTTTTTTGGTATGAAACCATACTGCTGGTCTCAAATACTCACTTCTGCCTTTAGTATAGCTTCAACTACTCTTTCCCATAACTTCATTGTATGGCTCATCAGCTTTATTCCTCTGTAGTTGCCACAACTCTGCACATCTCCCTTGTTCTTAAAAATGGGCACCAGCACACTTTTCCTCCATTCCTCAGGCATCTTCTCACTATCTCAGATCCTGTTGAACAACCCAGTCAGAAACTCTACTGCCCCCTCTCCTAGACACTTCCACACCTCCACAGGTGTATTATCAGGACCGACAGCCTTTCCCCCCTTCATCCTCTCAATGCCCTCCTCACTTCATCCTGACTAATCTTTGCTACTCCTGGTCCACAACAGCCACCTCTTCTAGTCTTTGTTCTCTCTCATTTACCTTGTTCATCGACTCTTCAAAGTACTCTTTCCATCACACTACTGGCACCTGTCAATAGACTTCCATCCCTATCCTTAATCACCCTAACCTGCTGCACGTCCTTCCCATCTCTAAGTCTCTGTCTTGCCAACCTGTATAGATCAGTCTTTCCCTCCTTACTGTACAACTTAGCATACAAGTCAAAATAAGCCCCTTGTTTGGCCTTTGCTACCTCTACCTTCACCTTACGCTGCATCTCCCTGTACTCCTGTCTACTCTCCTCAGACCTCTCAGTGTCCCACTTCTTCTTAACTAACCTCTTTCTCTGTATACACTCCTGTACCTCCTCTTTCCACCACCAAGTCTCCTTGTCTACTTTCCTTCCAGATGAAACACCAAGTACTCTCCTACCTGTCTCCCTGATCACATTAGCTGTAGTTGTCCAGTCATCTGGAAGCACCTCCTGACCACCCAGAGCCTGTCTGAACGCCTTCCTAAAAGTCATGCAATACTCTTCCTTTTTCAGCTTCCACCATTTTGTCCTCTGCTCTGCCTTTGCCCTCTTCATCTTCCTCACTACCAGAGTCATCCTACACACCACCATCCTATGCTGCTTGGCTACACTCTCACCTACCACTACTTTACAGTGACTGATCTCCTTCAGGTTACACTGTCTACACAAGATGTACAGTATTTTTCCGCACTATAAGGCACACTGGACTATAAGGCGCACCCTCAATAATTTGTTTGTTTTATAATATATTTCATATATAAGGCGCACTGGATTATAAGGCGCACACAATAAAAATAAATACAATTTATTTGATAAACTGTACGGCTGTAGTTGCAACCGTCCACTAACTGCGCTGCTCATGCAGTCATGATTGCATTCATGACTTCCTGTCTACCTTTGAATGGCCCCTGTTGTTATGTCAGTAAGCCATTCTGAGCCTCATCAAGAAAACCTGATCACTTGATCACTTTGCCATCTTAGAAAGAAGTCAACACGCATATTAAAAAACCTGACATTAAAAACTGGTTAAATTCATTACGAGTGCAGTCAGTGCGAACAGAGCGGATTATTTCCTGATCTGAAGTTCGAAGCAGATATTTAAGCTCCGATGTTGGTCTTCGTTTATTAATTAAATATTGATTCTATTGATCGTAGTCCAGTCGGAGGTGAGGTGCACCTATTTGCTGCTGTGTGTCCTAAACAATTTCTTAACTAGTTTTTAATGTCAGGCTGCTAATTTACTGGCAAATATGACGCTGTTTTACTCCTAGAACTGACTTTAACGTCGATGTCTCACGCCGTGAATCTCGCCGCACGTCGCTGCAGACAGAATACACAAGCCTGAATGAGTCCCTCTGCCCCCCAGAGCTATCAACTACATTTGTAAATCAATGCAGCACACCAGACACCTTTGTCTAGCAGTGTGTTTCCACAGACTAATAGAATGGACCGTCACTAGATTCCAGATGACAGCACAATGGCATTTTTAATATCAATTCAGTTTAAAGTGGGTTATTTCCGACGCCAAATAGTTAGGAAATACTGAGATCAGTCAGTCAGTCAAACTTTATTAACAGAATTGTTGAAAGTTCCTTATATTTCTCTACGTAACCACCGGTGCTCCTACAGTCTGCTCTACCATCTGAGAGCAGCTCACTTCTGTGACGCCCCTTGACTACCGTTGTTAGGGGGCGTGGGCCTGAGTGCCTCGTGAGGGGGCTCCTCTGGTGGCGGAGTGCGGCATGACTGGCGGCCAGACTGCCGGCTTTTTTTCAGCGATCATGATTTTAACAAATATTAATGTGAATATTAATCCATATATAAAACGCACCGGATTATAAGGTGCACTACGGGTTTATGAGAAAATTTTAGGCTTTTAGGTGCGCCTTATAGTGCGGAAAATACGGTAGTCTTCCTGTGTGCCTACCTACCTCCACTCTTATAGGTCACTCTATGTTCCTGCCTCTTCTGGAAGAAAGTATTCACTACAGCCCTTTCCATCCTTTTTGCAAAGTCAACCACCATCTGTCCTTCTGCGTTCCTCTCCTGGATACCAAACCTGCCCATCACAACCTCATCACCTCTGTTTCCTGCACCAACATGTCCATTGAAGTCTGCACCAATGACAACTCTCTCACTTCTCAGTATGCTCTGCATCACTTCATCAAAGTCCGACCAGAATTTCTCCTTCTCCTCCAGCTCACATCCTACCTGTGGAGCATACCCACTAACAACATTGAACATCACACCTTCAGGAGATCATTATCATTGTCTATTAAATACGCCATGTGGATGAAGCGTTGCCACTACTCTACTTACTTGATGCTGTGAGATCAGAGATCTGTCATTTCCTTTCATCGAATCTGTCAGGGGCCTCATTTTCAGATGAATTCTAGGGCTTTCTCAGAATTTAAGAACTGAATTGGTAAATGTTTGGCTCAGTTACCTAATTTTTTCTCAGAAATACATTTTGGTGAACCGCATTTCTATCATTTGAAAAAGCTGCTAAATAGTTTAGATTTGAGATCGAGGATCAGACAGGCCATGAGTGAAAATGTCCAGTTATGGGACTTGAAGTGTTTGATTGTATGGAGTGTGGTTTATATGGAATGGCAGAAAGGGCTCCACCACACCAGCTCTGTTTCCAAAAAAATGAGTGTCAGTTTCCTGACTTGTGTTTGTGATCACTATCAATTAATGTGGAATAAGGTAGGACCTTGAGATACGAGCTGCTCCACATACAAGTTTTTGAGACACGAGCTGTCACTCTGTCCTTATTTTAGTTTGACATACGAGGGATATCTGAGATACAAGTCATGCTTCAGGACACCACCACTAGTTGGTGGATGGATACATCAGCTGAGACCGGATCTCATTCTTTCCCATGTTGACGGATAGATACAACATCAGCAGAGACCAGATCTCGTTCTCGGTGGTGGAGTGAAGACGTAGCTCACAGAGGTCTTGTGTGCGTCCTTGCGTCTTTGATGCACATTTTTTGACAGGGACGCACAATCATCAGATAACAGATAATCATGTTGGGATGCACACATTTTTGTTGAGCGCATCCAAGGGATGCATTACTTTGAGCTAAAATTAAATCTGAGCTCATCTGTTCCCGTGACTTTTGTGTTTTTCATCCTCTTATCATTGTTTACATAACTTATATATATAATTAATTATTCACAGGTCTGTCTATTTTTAGATATTTTTTTTTCATATTTCATGGGAGTTGGGCTTTTTTACAAGGCTGGAAAAATTAAAATTACTGCAGTTATTTTGAAAGGGGAATGTTTTTTGACGTACAAACTCAGTCATGGAACAAATTAAACTCATATCTCAAGGTACTGTTGTATTTCAAATGAACACAAATAAGTGACTGATACTGATGCCGGACCAACTGCAACCTCTTAGTTCATTACAGCAGTTCATGGCAGTGATTTGCAAACTGTTCAGGACCACAGTATTTACTGCAGCTTTCATATCCTTTAAATGTGGGTGTATATTCTACGCAGCAGCGATATTCTGTATCGTGTAATAAGCTCTGAAAACAGTAAATACTGGTCTCTTAATGGTTGCTATGGGGTGTCAGGTACAAACACAAACGCTGTGATGAGTGATTTCCTGACGCAGTAATGACCCTTATGCAAGCTGAAGGTGGGCAGAAATTACTCTAAGAATACAAGTGTAGCATCTCAATACGACAAGGCATTCATCATGTTTCATAACTTAAAAGTCAAACACAGGCTGAGTCATTCAGTTTGAAATTCATTCGGACTGCATGCAGGATAAAAGTATGGATGTTTAACGTCAGAGTGCTTTTTCTCTGATTGGATCAACCTTGAAGCTGAACACAGAGCTTTTATTTCTTCAAGTACTATTACTCATGCAATTTACTCTAAAAGGAAAACCAACGACTCATTTCGCCGTTCTTCATAAGCCAGCACATTTGAAACGTTTTGAGGAAAGGTAGTAATTTCTGTGTGGCTCTACAAAGTGACTGTGAATCAAGGAGCGCCAAAAGTCAAGGACACCAACTCAGGTTTGTGACGAGCGCCTGCAAAAGCATCAACACAAAAGAGTGCAGCCATTACAAAGAAGGACACCATTCTCTCAGAAGTTTTTTTTTTATTTCCCATGCATAGTTTGGACAAGAGTGTAGTGGAACTGAATTGAAATTAAAAATACGGAAATGAAAGTTTTGACATTCATTTTGATTTTCTCCATTGTGAACTGACACAGACGATTTACTAACAAAACATGTTTGCAGAGAGTTTTCTTTGAGGGTTCAAACTTTCAGAAAGTCCTACAAAGTGGAACTATGACACTTTTTGGATGGGAAAAAGTTATGAATAACATAAATACATTACAAAAAAGTCCCTAAAACTAAAACATTCAGCACATTTTATACAACACAGTGCAATTAAATGGGGGGTCAGTTTAAATGGTTTTTCCAGAACTCAGTTCCACAATTTGTGACAAACTGACATGACTGTGTCTTTCTTCTGCTTCTTCTGTCTCTTGTCAAGAACTGAGAGACCAGCGCATTTGTAAACACTTAGTAGTGAGTTGTGTTTGACAGAGCGCTGCTCCAAACCACAGCAGTCAGCCATTATTTTTACATTATATTTAAAAAGTCCTTCACTTTTACATTTGGTTTCCAGATATGACAACCAACAGGTGGGGTAAAATCCACAGGGGCATCAATGAGTCTACAAAAGAAAGACATTCAGATGGGTCCCGTGTTGCTGGGTTTACAGTTAGACTGATATTAGCACAAAACATGTCTAATAGCAGCCGATCCTTGAGCTCTCTGCTGACCAGAATAACTCCTTCAAAAGAGGACAGATGCTCAGGCTTGGCCCAGAAAAAAGTAAATTGAGGGAAACATTTCTTGTATAGAATTTTGGGGGAAAAAATATACCAAATTAAGCAGCTGGCTGCAAAATTGATACACGTGCTATTGCTAGTTCCACACCGGGCATTAAAAAGTAATATGTGGATCAATATTGGACCAAAAAGTCTTTCACAGATCTATCCATGACTGCATTGCCATTGCAATGGCAGCATTGTGGTGTAAACTGTGTGCATGTGTGCATGAGTGAGAGAGGAGGAGGAGGCCAGCCCCTCTCACAAACACAACACAGGTCACACCAAGTGGTCGTATCAGAGGTGCGATACTGAGATGATACGCCTTCACTGCCGGACAAAAACACAGTCATTAAAAACTAAAATAGCATCTTGGAAGATGTGTGTTTGAAAAGCAGTCATTGGTCTCTCACTGTAAAGCTTTGAATCCATACTCTGAGTTCCATGGAGGCTGGTAACTATGACGACTTCAGACTGAAAAGTGAAATCTTGAACACCTCAACATCTGCAGGGTACAACATTCTCATCAAAATAAAAACACAACAGTAACAGAAGTGCTCTCTTCAAAGTTCAGATGTGAACAACACATAAGTGAAGCAGGTCTGGTCCAACTGTTTCATTTGTCACGAAAATGCAAGACGGGATAATAATGAACACAGTGCTGCTTTTCAAACCTCACCATCAATTAGACTACATAAACAGAACACCAAAAGCTAATATGATGTAAAAGGTCTGTGTGATTCGAGTGATTACGGTGAGAAGATATTACATATCTACACTTAGAAAATACACTTCAACACACCCTGATCCAGATAGTTCCTTCAAACAGTATGAAAAATATACAAATAAAAAATACAAATACTCTCAGACACTAGGTAGGTAGTTTTCTGTTGACATGAAATCAGTGAGGACTTAAAGATAGAAGATAAATATTTCACATTTTTTCTCCCTTACATTTTAAAGAGAAAATTAAAAAAACCTGTGTATGAAAGAAAGGAAAAACTGTCCATTTTGAAATATTATCCTTCAGTAATTAGTAACATTGTGATACCGCATATTTCTTTTTCAGCTAAAAATGGTTTTGCTTATCTAGCAAGCAAAAAAGAGCCAGTGTTGAAACCAAAAGCATTATAGAATTATTTTTTTTTCAGACATCATACACTATGCACAGATAATAAAAACATTGACAATGATCAAGTCTTTTCCACACAACAGAACTGAACCCTCCATTTAGGTGTGGAATGTTAAAGAGCTCAGGAAAAAAAAGGAAATTCATCATAATTAGCATCATCATTATTGGATCATCATCTGATAGAAATGCCTCCAACAGTCAGAATCTAATTACTGCCATTATGGACTCCGAGACAGAACCGAACTGCTGACAGATACTTTTAATGTCCTGACTCAACTTACTGTGAGGCCAGAAAAGGTTATCTGTTTGGTTGGGGTTGGGGAACTAAGACAGAGTGGTCTGGGGGACAAGGGCACAGAGTGTGTAGGTTGTCTCCATCTTCACTCTTAGTGTAGTACAACCTTTGACCCATAGGGGGAGACATATCAGGCAATAAATGTTGGTAGCACCACCTGCAAAGTCTGCTCCAGGGCAGCTGGCCGTCAGGCCCCACCAGGTGAGTAACAGGCATTCAATGTTTCAAGGGGCACGCCAGCTGAGTGCTGCCTTGGAACCCATGTGGGAGGCAGAGAATGACATCTGAGCTTCTTGTAACTTAAGGAAGGAAATTTTCCACTCAGAAAGGTAAAAGTAGAGAAAGAGGAGGACGGAAAAGTATTACTAGTCTCACTTTACATGTTCAGCACTGTGGGAGGAGCAGTAGTATTTCTTATGAGCTATGAATGTAGAGAGGCTGCTGAACTTGATGTTGCAAAGCCGACAAAAGCGGGAGTTACCGTTCTGGACAGGGGAGATCACAGTGGTTTTAGGGCCGGGCATTGGGGCAGGTTGGGGTGTGGGGACAGAATGGGATATCACAGACGGGGAAGCCTTGTTTGGAAGGTTGGATGAGCTCACAGTCTCTCTCAGGATTTCAGGCACAGGTGACAAAGTAAGAGAGGGAGCCCTTGGTGGAGAGACAGGGACGGGTGAGCTGGCCAAAGGTGATCCATCTCCAGCTAAAGGGCTGCCGTTTACCAGTGGAGAGGCGGGAGAAGTTGTCCCACTTCTTGTCTGTCCGTTGACGCCGTCTCTGTGCCTTTGGGACGCCAGCTTGAGCTGACTGGTCGGTGTGGTGGAGGTGGTCGCAGTAGCTCCATCCCTCGGACTATGACTGGGGCTCCGGCTGACTGCACAGTTTGGCTGGGGCAGAGTGGCCTGGGGTGGCTGAATGGTAACAACCAGGCCGTGGGTAGTCTTGAAATGTTCCATCAGGTCGCAGGTGATGAGCCTGTTGGGGCAGTATGGGCAGATCACCTGGGGGGAACTGACACCTTTGGCTCCTGCCCCTGGTGTGGCTGCTAGTGTCGTAGCTGTATGGGGTGGAGATGCGGTATTGGAGGACGGTAGACCAGAGGACTGAGGACTGGATGATGTGCCTTGAGATTGGACCACCCACTCAGCAGGGAGAGCTTTAGCCTCCGCTGGGTGCAAAAGATCTGGGCGCTCCTGCTGAGGCCTGCTTTTGGGAGAGGTAGAGGACGATCTCTTGAGCCTTTGAAGTTGCTCCAAGGTGTGGGGCTGGAGGGTGGTGGCTGGGCAGTAGTACGTCTTATGAGCCAGGTAGTTCTCAATGCTGTTGAAGCTGATGCTGCAGGCGGTACACTTGTGATAATCGCTAAGAGGCAGCGCAGGGAGGAGACTGCTGCTGCTGTGTTGAGGACCCTCTCGCAGACGGGGCCTTTTGCTCAGGTCGATCGGCCCATCTCCTTCAGGACTGGAGCTGCCTGCTCCACTGGGTGAAACTTCTTGCTTCACTGCCAAGCCCAGAATGGAAGGAGATGGGGCAGAAGCAGCTGCAGACACCGCGGCGGCGGCGGCAGCAGCAGCGTTCGCCAGGGCTTCGGTTCTGGCCATGTGAATCTCATACATCTTTTTTCTCTTGCGAGTGCGGATGGGCTGGGGAAGGAAGGCTGCCGCAGAGGTGGCCTTGGTCATGTGTACAGATCTCTGGTTGGACGGATCATGGCGGGATGCACAGTAGAAACGTTTGTGAACAGTATAGTTGTCATGACGGCTGAAACGGATGTTGCAGGCTTCACAGAATGTTCTATTGGGATCATCTTCCAGGTCCTCTGCAGAACCACTAGCAGGACTCTGGCTGCCTTCACTTGCTCTTCCTCCTCCACCACCTCCAAGACTTCCACCTCCACCCTCCCCTTCTGAAGAAGATGATATTCCCTCTCTCCCCACTGGAGTTTCTGTTTTGACTTCTACCAACTTCCTAGAATCTGTTGCTCCACTCCCTGCAGGAGGGTCAGAGTCAGTTGGAGAGGCAGAAGCTGCTCTACTTGCTCCACCCTGAGGAGATGCAGTCGAGCCGTGAGCTCCGCTGGGGGGCGCCGAGGCTGGAGCGGAATCCCGCGTTGATCCCGAAGCCAGTGTTGCACCTTCTCCGTGGTGTCGGCTGGAGCAGTACAGCCTCTTGTGTGCATAGAAGTTGTTAATGTTGTTGAAGGTAATGTCACACTCGAAGCATGTGGCTCCTTTATGAGGTGGAGTGGCCGTGGCTGTCGGTGCCGTCGGTCCAGAGGAGAACAAAGACGCTGCGTTGCTCTGAGGAAGCGCCTGTCCCTGTTTCAGCCGACTGTGGACCATCTCTGACATTTTCGCGAGAATTTCCGAGGCCTGGGGCAAAATGGCTGCCTCAGGGTTAAACATGTATTGAGGCAGGAACATCGCTCCCCCTGGAAGAACTGACCCTGTCCCACCAACATGGGCTGGGCTAGAACCAGGGGTGGGACTGGTTGGTTCTGCCTTCACAGTTGTGGTGCCGGGACTTTTTGGGGAATCTGATGTCTGACAGGAGGAGGTGGCGATTGGCCCTTCCTTTTTTGCTTTCCTGTTTGCCTCTTGATCTCCCTCCTCACCATCAATGTTCTCCTCTCCATTCTCCTTGAACTCCATTTGCAGCTCTTCTGTCTCAGTATCTGAGTGAGGCTCTTCTTTAATCTTTAGGTCGGTATTTAGGGGATCGGTAGGACTAAAGTCCCGAGGCGTGGCTGAGCTGCCGTTGGCGCCGGGACTGGAGGAGTCTGGCTTAGGGACACAAGCAAGAGGTTCCCTTTCCTGGGGTGACAGCTGGAGCTGAGGCTGCTCAACTGAAGATGGGGTACTTTGGCGAGGGGTTGGACTCCTCTCTGCTGGAACCCTGACCTCTAGGTGGGTTCGTACATGCTGCTGAAGCTGGGCAGGGGAGTCGGAATTGTGACCACACACTTGACACTTGAGCACCACACCAGAGTCTCCTGGACTGAGACCTGGAGAAGTAAGTAAATGAACATGTGTTTACAATGACGCTGACATCAAGATAACTCAGCTCAGACAGACGTGGTACAAATGGAACTGGTTATTAACTCACTGGCTGCCAATTATATCTATAAACGTCGATTGCATTTTTCAGCAGGGAAGGATGGGAGACTGTCTGGTGAAGCTTGTCAGTGAAAATTAGGCTTCTAATTATGGAATTCAGCGCCATGACGACCGATCCAGTTACGGAACAGAGGATGGAGAATCGGAGGAAGAAAGAAAAGTTTGCAGTAACTTACGACGCAACAAAGTTTGTATACGTCACAGATCACCGGAGAGAGAACACAGTGTCACTCTGAGCAAAGTGTGTTAATCAAGAACAGAAAGAAAACACAGACAAATGTCCGAAGTGTTGGGGAAAGTCCACCGAAGGAGGATAATTGCTAAAAGCGCCGGCAGCTAATGAGTAAATGCCAGTAACAACCAGTCAATCTGGTGAAAATAAGTTGTCACAGAGATGTCAGAACTTACCAGTGGAAAGGGGAAGCTTGGGAAGGCCTGGCCCTGGAGAATAGACCTCACTACGAGATCCAGGCTGGCAAACCATGTGGCTGGTGACCAGATGGCTGTAGAGGATGTCTCTAGTGGTGGAGACGAAGCCACAGCCATGACACACTCCGTTCAAGGTGTCCGTGTGAACTTTAAGGTGACGTTCACAGTTTGCTTTAGTGGTAAAGGCCGACAGACAGATGAGACAGACAAATGGACGCTCACCTGTGGATAGAGAGAGGTTGAAGAAGTCACAGGTCAAACTAAGCCTTGGAGTTTTTGACCCTTTGTTTGGCAGGCAGATAAATCTTGCTCTTACCACTGTGGGTGCGCATGTGGATCTCCAGTGAGCTGGCACTGGGACAGCTTTTGTTGCACTGAGGAAACGGGCAGATGCGTTCATTTGGGTAAGACTCCTTGGTTTTGTCTTGTGGGGGGGACGAGGCTGCTGCAGGCTGCTTCTGACGGCTGGCGCAGTAGTACATAAGGTGCGCCTGCAGGTTCCTCTCACTGCGATACCAGATCCCACAGTCTTTGCAAGGGAAAATGTCTTCTGATAGAAAAACAGAAATTAAGAGTTATTTGAATAGATGAAACACAACAGCTAGGGATCGGTTAACAACTCTGTGAGATGGTCAAGTTTGCCCTTATCAAGAGCACATATATGTACCTGAAATATAGGAATATTTATTTTCAGACGGCAAATGACAGATCCAATAGATGTACCAAGCTCTGACACACTTGCTATGAGTATCCAAGGCAACAGAATGAAGATTCTGATTAAGAATATTCATTATTTTTGGGTAGCTGTGGTAGTCCACTTATCAGAGGGTCAGTGGCCCCATGATTATTCCCTGCAGTCTACATTCAAAGAATCCTTGACGCCCCAACTGATTCCAGTATCTGCTCCACTGATGAATGCTAGTGTGAATGTTGGCTTGTGTTGTAAAGTGCTTTGATTGGTGAGTCAGACTAGAATGACGTTAAATAAATACAGTCATTTATCACCTTTTTTTAATTTACCGATTATTTGCTGCAGTCCCAACAGAATTTCAGTATGCGTAATCTTCCAGGATGATTCTGGTCACAGAAAATGTTTCTCTGCGTGTTTGCAGCATAAGGCCAATCGAGAATTTTAAACCACAGCAGGGAACACGTTTAAAGAACAGCAGCAGTGACATCTTGTGGCCAAAGAGAACATTACAGCCTCTATGCAGTTTTTCAGAAGGGCCAACTGACACTACTCTAAAATGTGTCTGAATAAAAGCTGTTAGCCGTTAGAATAGAATGAACACAATTACTGGATTGTGAAAACATTACAGAAAGAATGTTTGAAGATGGGGTATTTTCAAAAAGACATTTTTTTTTGCATTTTTATTTTTTATTTTATTTATTTTTTAATTATTTTTTATTTATTATCTTATTTTATTTAAAGTATTTTCACAAAGAATTGTGAAACATTACAAAACACAATGTATATCACATTAGCTTTTATTTTCTAATTTATATACATACAGGTAGACCTTGGCTTATGTCGTTTCGAGTTGCATCGTTCTCGATCATGTCGGTTTTCAAGAAAAACACATTGAAAAATGCGAAAAAAAGTTTATGTCATTTTACTTGACTTTAAAAAACAAAATTTTTGCTCCTTATAATTTAATCCTTAAGCAGAGGAAAAAGAGAACACTTCAAAGAACAACAACAACTAGAGTCGGCTATTAAGATTTCACAGCCATCGAAGTTCGCAATGTTGAATGTACATATTGGTAAATTTAAATGTTTTTTATCAGTGCAGAATAATAAAACTGTATTTTCATAACCTTAAAAAAGGGTTTTATCGTATCATTCATTCATAAATAAAGCATCTGCAATTTATAGTACTCATCGCCAAAATGCATTTCAATATAAATGCATTTTATATTGAAAATTAAAATGCATTTTTTTCAGCTTAAAATAAATATTAACCATATATAACTGAAAATGTATTTATAGATAAAGTACAGTACAGTTTGTCCTGGAGACACATTAATATAACACACGTCGTTTTTTGACTCCGTCACGTCTTCTGGAACCACTTAATGACGCAGCTCTAATTCCGACAAATAAAATAAATGTTTCTGCATGAGAACTGTTTCCTTACTGTTCACCACAGCAGTGGCGAGGATGGCAGCCATGCCAGCTTGCTGTGGGAGGAGCTGGATGTCTGAGTGGAGCGCCGCCGGGTAGAGCGGCTCCTCCTTCACCACAGGTGGCTTCTGGGTGACGAGGCTGATCGGAGGAGAAAGCCGGGCTGACGGCGAGGAGGCGGAGCCCGGAGGAGGCGACAGGGAAGCCATGAGTCGTTCTCCAGACGCAATCTCCTGAGTCACCTTACAGAACAACTCCTCACCTGGAGACACACAGGTGAGGAGTTACATCAGGAAACAGAACCGCTGTTCGGAATATTAACTTTTATTTTTCAGTTGTAGTGCTGGAAGACGCGTCACGGCAGGAAACAGTTCAAGACAGGACTCAAATCACTGCTCATGTTTCGTGCTTCAGTAAACAATCACCACATTGTAGTTACATAATTCTAATGAAGCTGGTGACACAGCTCCGAGGATATCAGGGAACCACTGGGCGGCGAGAACATGACGCATAGAAGAGGCGTTCAAGGCACACCGGAGAATAAACAACTTTATGTGGCCCGCAAGAGCATAACGGGTCAGAGTGTCTAAAAATAAATAGGTCAAAAGCATGCTTTGAGGAAAATGTACATTTCCCACAATGCAGTAGTTCAGCCCATTTTAATTCCGACAAACGGTTTTGAACATAGTTAACGTCCTAACTTTTGTCTGATGTTATTTTTCTTTATTGATTGATAGTTTGATCCTTGATTGATGGAGTTCTGTGGGTTTAATAACCTGACAAATTAAAAGGATTTATGTTAGAACAGAGAAACAAGCAAGCATGTTGTTTTCTGTGCAACTGCAATGTTTGGAACTTGAATAAGTCATAAATTTAGAGTTATTTAACATTAAGGAGTAGTTACATTTATGTTACATTACATTGAGCTACATTTCTAAGTTACATCCGTCCCTTTGAAGCCGTTATGCTGATGTTGCCCTCAGTGAAAATGAGTTTGACCCCCCTGGTGTGGTGGTATTCTTCAGAAATGGTGACATTAATGAGTCGCCCCAATCCGCTAAAGAGTTAAACATGTTAAACTGACAGAATGATCCTGATGCGTGTGGTGACGCATGACGTGTCGGGTGGTGTCACACCTCGGCTGTAGACGGTACAGTTGGCAGCAGAGGGGTCAGAGGTCAGGGGGAGCAGGGCGATCCAGCAGCCTGGATCTTCACACACCACAGTCAGCTTGGAGTTCTATACAAACACACAACGAGAGACGGATGAGCAACACACACGAACCCGTCACCAACATCATCACACGACAGTAGAGGGTGAATCCTAAAAACTAGTTTTTAGTTAATCATTGATTTGTTTTTTCATTTCACATGATAAAATGAGAAAATTGTAGGTATCATTTAATCACCTTAGTGAAACATAAATACAGATCATTTTGATTCAACATGAATTATTACAGAATTTAAAAATCAATAATACTGCAAACAGTCCTTCATATATATTAGATTTGTAAAGGAAATGTGATCCACTAATAAATTGAAGCAGCAGAAACAAGATGAGAAAGATTTTTGGCCGCTGAGGAATTTAGGACAGATGAAATAAAAGCAGACATTCTTCTGCAAAGCAGCTGTGCTGAACGATTTCTACCGCGGGGTATTCTTGGGTCGAATCCCACACATTTGTAAAGAGTCTACATACAATGCAGCTCCAGCCATCGCATTACCAAACCATTAAGACAAACTTTATTTCCCTTACGTTTAACAAATATGCTTTTAAACTACCTGCTATTGTCTTGTTCAAGTGTTCCCTCTCTTCTTTAACTGGGATGCTTTGCAGGACAAGATAATCACAAAAAAATAAGCATTAATTGCCATCAGTTGGGACGAAACGGTCGCATGGCTGTGTCCAGTGTGTGGCCCCTGGTAAACACTCGCTTGAAAATAAAAAAATAAAAAAGAAGCACGGAGCAGAGGATGATTACAACCCAAGAAGGAAATGAGGAAATGAGGGCAGCACGGGCTAACAAAGCTGCACTGATGATAAAGGAGGACAGAGATAAAGAGAGGAATAAAGGAGGTGAAGAAGAGAGGCAGGGAGAGAGGGAGAGGAGGAGAGGAAGAGAGAAAATCTGATGTGGTTGACGGGCCGCTATTCAGTCAGCCGCCATAATGAGATCCACTGTGGATACACTGGACAAAGACTGGAGAGTCAACATGCAGCTTCTGCATGTGTGGAGGTATGAGAGGAACACACACACACACACACACACACACACACACACACACACACACACACACACACACACACACACACACACACACACACACACACACACACACACACACACACACCTGTTATTCCTGAGTACAATCTTGTCTTTGTTCATGAGGGGTCAGGAGCATTCCCACTGACAATCACTCCCAGGCCACTGGCGTATCCCAAGTCTCTGTCTCACACACAGACACACAGACACACACAAGCACACACGCACACGCACACACCGTTACACACTGTTGGAATTCTTTTCCACTGTATCCTTCAGAAAACACAACAAATGAATCATTTAAAGTGAGTTTTGTAGTTTTGTGTATGGTGTTTGTCCAGTTGGTCTTTGGTGCAGGACTCTTCTTTGTCCACCAGGAGGCAGCATTCCCTCAGCTCCAGTCACCAATAGGCTGACATGAAGGTGTCTCCTCCACACTGCTGTGGCTCAGCTCAGCCGCTGCTTTATGACACTTTTTAATGTTTTGATCCAATTCCTGGGCAAAGGCGTCCTTTAGTGCTCGTTTCAAGGAATTGTGCATTTTTAATGCCTGGTTTCTACACATAAAACAATTAATACTGAAATGTTGAAGGAAAAATTAAGCTATCCATAACACCATCAGTTTAAATCCGACATGCATTCCTTCACTGTAACAAACCACAGCTCTGGTTCATGTCCTGTCCTTGACTCCCTAAATGTCCTCCACTTGGGAAAAACAGAGAATAGAAGAATCTTCTGTTCCTTCACTTTATGAATGAGGTGGCATGAGGTTCTATTCATGGTAGAGTCCCAGACTACAGCTCAAAATTCATGGAACACGTTCCACAAGAAGAAACGTCCCCTTTGCTCCTCACACACACTGCAGTCACATGACAATCACCATCCTCATCATATCAGCCACAATATGATCACTGGAAGAAATATACAGAATTTTGCATGCCTAGTTTTAAAAAAACAAACTCTTGTTTTATTTCATCAGGACCCTAAAATAAAATAAAATAAATTAATAGTATAATTTTATTACTTTATAATGTTATTGAGAGATGACCAGATCTGTTGTGATATTCTTATTATTATTACTGTTGAATTGTAGAAGAATCGGAAACAAAAAGGTCAGGGATTCTTCATAGACTACTGAATAAAGCACAGACGTCCACTGATTTATCTGTTAGTCCAGTGATCCCCAATCCCCGGGTCGTGGACCGGTGCCGGTCCGTGGGTCAGTCGGTACCGGGTCACACAGAAAGAATCCAGGACTTTAATTATTTCTGTTTTATCTCTAATCTGATTCTGAACAATGTTTAGCTTTAAATGAGTGGATTCTCTCCTCCACATCTGTCTACGAATCACTCTTGACGAGATGCTTGCCTCGGTCACATGACCACCTTCTTAAAGGGGCCACTCCGGCCGCTAACACAGAATACATTACTCCTAAACTGAAACTCCCAAGCTCGCAAAACCGACAAAAAAAACAAACGACTTTGAAAGGTTCTTTTGCGCAAACAACCAATAGGAGAAGGAAGAGGAACCTACAAGTTCAAACAAAAAGAAATCTGCTAAGTATCAGTTTTTATGCTGGTTTATTATTTTATCCTCCAGTCTGAAAATATTTTCTGACGTTAAACCGGTCCATGGAGCAGAAAAGTTTGTTGACCTCTTTCGACTAAGCCATCTGCATCCTGCCATTCACAAGGTGTCTGCTAACCTGCCTGAAACACTAAGACTGGATGGCATCTATTGGGGGGGGGGGGGCAGTGAGACGAGAAGGACAGAAGGGAGGAAGCCTCTCAGTCTGCTGGAGATGGAGGCAGAGCGGATTGGATTTCATGGAGAACTAGCGCTGATGTGGAGATACGCCGCTTTTGTTTTAATTTGTAAACCAATGCTGGAGCCGTCTGAGCTGGAAGTACGGCTAATTTGTTTCAGACTAATTCATCGTGGCCACGGCTTTGGAATTCACCACGATAGGGCGATGGGGAGAGCTCAGCAACACGGAAAACACACACAGCGACACACATGGAGCTCGAAAAAAATGAACACACACTTACAGGATCTGTCTTCAAAGACTTCTCCAAACTTATTCTTATACTACAGCAAACAGAGCTGTTCTCAGAAACTACTGAGGAAGATGGGGGCTTGAAAATGTAAAAAATACCCAAAACACTAAATAATGTTGAATATCAAAACAACTCATGTGTGGAATCAGAACCTGAGGACCCCACACTGATTTCCATATCTGATCAACTTCTGGATGTCACGTAAAGAAAAAGGCAAACAGTACATAAGATCCTGATGAAAGGCTGCTGGTTCTATTTCCAACAAGGTTCAACATTTAAGGCAATCACTAAATGACAACGTGATAGAAAGACAATGTCATGTGTTATTATTGTTTTATTATTGTGTTATTGTGTTATTATATTAATTTAATCTTGAAGCGATAAATGAAGCAACACAGGGCCAGACTACAGTTTGTGTTTGAGTGTGTGTGTGTGTGTGTGTGTGTGTGTGTGTGTGTGTGTGTGTGTGTGTGTGTGTGTGTGTGTGCGTGCGTGCATGCGTGTAAGTAACAAGGCCAGCAGATGTCAGAGGTGCGGGGGTGTTTCAGAGAAGAAGACACTAAAAATAAAAGAAAAACGCTGTCATTTTGGCCGTGTTTGGTTTTACTGTCTCTCTTCTTCAATCCTAATTTTAATTTCAATTATTTATTTTTTTCAATTTCAAAAAGAACAACACAAAAAGCTCTTTTCCCATGTTTGGGTTTTTTCAGATTCTGTATTTTGGTCTTCTGACACATGTCCAGGTCCACTCTGCTTCCAGACGGTCATGGGCTGTTCAAACAGTGTATTTTATCAAGGACGTGCACGTAAATAGTTACAGGGATTACTGGCGCCCCCTGCTGGGACTGTCAGGTATTAAAAGAGCCTTTCATGCCTTGGTGGTTTTTCCCTTTGGTTTACAGATTATTATTTATATTTGATGCCCCTACTGTTACGCTGTCTCTATAGACCGATAAATTACACAAAAGAAGAGACATTTTATACGATTTAAAAACAAATTGATCTTTTATAAGATCTGTTTTAGTTTTTCAATGATTCAATGTTTTTTTTAAATATGTTACATTCTCTTTACCTTTCCTTGTATATACTATACAACTGTAATAAAGGACATCAGGACTTTGTGTGATCATGAGCGGATGTGAGGACGGACACTGGAGTGAATGAATGAACCACACAGAACAGGGGATGTCATCATTTCCTGTGGACCAGAATATGGTGAAGAAGAAAAAGAAGACGAAAATGACGAAGAGGAAGGGGACGACAAAGATGAAGACAAAGAAGCATCATTTTCGTCTTACAGCAAAAAAATTGGAAAGAAAAAAAAAAGTATGACAAGAAATTGGCTCAAAGATTCAAAAAGGGCTCAGCAGATGATTTTGTCGTTTTCTAAAGCCGTGGATGAAGATGAAGAAGACGACGAGGGAAGAGAGGAACTGGAGAGGAGGGGGCGGTCATTTGATGGTGGCAGCTTCTCATCATTGATTCAAATGAAGATCCGGACCCACCCGGACCCAGGTCCATCAGGCACACTTTTCCTTCTCTTGCCACTCTGCTCTGGTCCCTCCATCTATCAGGGGGTGTCAGGCCTCCCCATTAGAGCTCCATCTTGGTTGAGAGTGCCGCCTTAAGCCCCATCAGCCGGAGGAGAGTCTGTGAGCCGCAGTCTAAGCCCCTCGCCCAGACCCCGGTCCCCTCATGAATATTAACCAGCTCCGAGCCCGGCTTTAATCTGCCTGATCCCCGCACTGCTGCCGCCGAGACGATAGCGAATCTAATTATTTGGTCTGATATTAACCCCCCACTATTCCCACCCCCAACACCCTGTCCTTACTGGAACAGCTGTAACACACACACACACACACACACACACACACACACACACACACACACACACACACACACACACACACACACACACACACACACACAAACTCCAGAGCACCTTCTCTTGCTGAAGTCATCTCTCTCTCTCTCACACACACACACACACACACACACACCCTCCACCCCCAGCGCAGCCTGCGACGCCCTCTCCTTATCAGACCCAAAAACGCCCTCCTCCTACGCTGATAAAAGTTGAATGCAAATGATGCCAGGCTGATTTCATTTCTTCATTTTATTCCCCCCGTTCCCTCCTTCAGTATCAGAATGGCTTCTCGCTCGCCCGTCCTCCCTCTCTGGGGAGTCAAACACTGGTGAGGAGGAGGAAGAGGAGGAGGATGATGGTGACTGGAAGCTGAGAACTTTCCCTGAACACCTTGTGCTACACACACCTCACTTAAAGATGCAGTAACATGAAACACACCATCATCACCATCATCATCATCATCATCACCATCATCACCATCATCATCGTCACCACCACTGCTCCACCCTGCAGATCAACTGATAAAGATTTCTCAGCTCAGCCGTCAACCGCCATCATTTTACTGCAGCCACTGGGGGATCGGAGTGTTTGTCTATGCAAATGTCTGCTGCTGCGTGGATGAGGTGTGTGTGTGTGTGTGTGTGTGTGTGTGTGTGTGTGTGTGTGTGTGTGTGTGTGTGTGTGTGTGTGTGTGTGTGTGTCAGTGGTGTAACTGTTGCACATTATCTAATAGGGTTTACACAGCTCAGTAATGGACAAGACAGCCCAGCTCAGGGACCATTCCATTACAAACAGTGTTCTTTCTGACAGGCCACTGGTTCTGGATCAGCTCTTTAAAACTACATGACACCTGATACACAGCAGAAGTTTGATCCCAAGATCAATACTATGCTTTTCTTTATAAATAGAATTCATTACATTGACTGCAGTTTAGGTTGATAATCCTGACAGCACATAGGACGAAATATTTTAAATCATGATTATGTGAAAAAAAAAAAAAAACTAAAATTGAAATAATTGCCAAAAAAATAAAATGATTGGAGGATAAGGTCTAATATTTTTATAATTTAATAATTGTTATTTGTATAATTATGGCTAAATCCAGTTTTTTTTCTCATAGAAAAATGCAGACACATGTCTGATTGTGTACATCAGGTTTATGAGGGGGAAAAACGTCAAATCCTGAGTGAATCAAATAGGATCTACTTGGCCTCATAGGGTTAAGTGTCAGCTTTTAGGTTCCATACTTTGCTTCTCCACAAATCCAGTTAATAAGACGGAAACCCTCCCAGTCCCAGTAATAAAGTTTGACCACCTGAGGCTGTAGGAGTCCTGATATTCATATGAGATCGTTTGCTTTGTTTATGTGTGACTACATCCCAAGGGAATTTTTCTGCTGGACGCTGTGTTGTGAATCATTCATGTCAACACACACACATGTATATGTGTGTGTATTTTATATATATATATATATATATATATATATATATATATATATATATATATACACACACACACACACACACACACACACACACACACACACACACACACACACACACACACACATATGTATACAGTATATATACATATATACTGTATACATATATATACACATATATATACATATATACATATATATATACAGTATACAGTATACATACATATGAATATGTTAATGCGGGATTGAAATTAAGAAAAATTAAATAAAACAAGTGACTAAAAATTGCCATTAAATTTAGCAAATTTAGGCAATAAATAGCATTTTCTGTTATAATGAGTTGTGTACAAAAAAATGTTGAGGAATAAGATAAATTTGTGTGATGTAAAAGTTGAGCTTCAGGCTTTGAGACATTTTCACGAAATCAAAAAGAAAAATCAGTATTGATTTTAAAAAAGTTTTGATGCATCCGTGTGAAGCTCTAGAATCCTCCGGCCTGAACATTTTGCACTTCATTCCCAAAACGATCCTTTATTCTGTAGAATCTGCTCCTGCATCAACTGCACTTCCAATGTTTTGTGCTCCTCTGGCTGAAATTTAATAAGCCGCCCTGCTCTTCTCCTGACCTCTTCCTGACCGCGGTTCATTCATTCACTCCTCACAGAATCATTCAGTTCCCTCTCTTCCTTCTTTCTCCTCTTTCATTCTCTCTCGCCTCCTTCCTTTTATACACACATTTCTTTCTTTCGTTCTTTCGTTCTTAATCTCCAATTCTCTTCCTCTCTCCAACTCTTATTCCCCTCTGTCTGCCTGCCCCTCCCTCCCCATCCTATCTTTCCCTTCGTCTCTCTTTTCTATCTCTCGGCTACAGGAAATGGTTTCTTTCCCGATCCAGGGGGTTGGGGGGGTGCACTCACTGTCCCAAACAAAGAGGTCACTGTGTGAATCCTCCAAAAACACAAAGAAGAAAAGAATCGCAGATAAAAATCAGAAACCTACTCTCATCCGCCTCTCATACAAACGCACACATTCAAGAGACACAAGATACGTTCTCTTTTTTTGTTATCCTGTACATTCTGCTCACAAGGTGCAAATATCATCGGTACAGTAGAGGTCTGAGGCTGGCAGCGCAGTCG
The DNA here is from genome assembly GCF_040054535.1 of Antennarius striatus. Lineage (NCBI taxonomy): Eukaryota > Metazoa > Chordata > Actinopteri > Lophiiformes > Antennariidae > Antennarius > Antennarius striatus. The sequence goes on along the minus strand of NC_090779.1, from coordinate 3,282,793 downwards.
ACGCTGACATCACTGCACACCTTCCACAAGCACAGAAATGAAGGAGGAAAAAAAATGGAGAGAGCCAGGTTTGATGAGCTGCATGCAAATGACATGTAAAAATATAAAACTGCGATACTTAAAACGGGGGCCGAGATAAGAGATTTGAAAATGAGGCACTCTTGGAAAGCAGGCTCCTGAACTGCCGTAGATGAGGCTCAGAGATAGAGAGGATAGAGGTTTTCCCTCTCCTCTTCCCTCTCCTCGTCTATACCACGCCCCCCCCCTTCCTTCTCTAGCCTGCAGAAGCCGGTACAGATGACAGGGAGATGCAGATACCAGCCAGTCATGGCCACTGAGTGATGAACACCTCCCTCACTCTGCTTTAACCCCGATCCCCCATGTTTACCTCACCTTCTGCTTCTCGTCTGTTGTACGTTTGTCTCATGTTCTCATTCGGTTAATGGACTTTTACTTGCTTGGTTTTTGGGTAGCATTTATCTTATTTGGCGGTTTGATGATTCACCATTTCTCCTATATGGGTGGGGTGACGGGTTGACAGCCTCAAACCATCACGATGTGGGCAAGTCGTGAGACAATGATGTTCATGGAGGGTATTGACTGGGCCATCACAGACAAAATGTTTCCCTTCTCGAGGCCAACGCGTGAAGTCCCAGAAGACAGAGAGATTTTAGCGTTTTTACATGTGCTAGGCAGTAAAACTGAGAGAAGGGGGCAGTAATACACCTGAACCAGCATTACTACCCAAGTTAACTGAAGGAGAAGAAGACTGTCGCCAACAGGCGCCGTTAAAACCATCAGCTGAAAAATGGTAGTCTTAAAAAGTATGGAATGTTTAAACATTAAAAAAAAATTATAAAAAAACATTTTAATATAAAGGAAAGAAATGACAAGCTTTTCTCATGACTGCTCTGCTAGCGGCGATAAATCCTGCCCTTAGTAGTGGAGTTTCTGTCTCAGGCTGCAAAATCAGTTCTTAAAAAGTCTTTTAATAATTTGTGGAAAGGAAGAGTTGGACTTTTGGATTATAATGTTAAAATAAAAAAAATCAATAACAACTTGTAGTTTTAGTCTTAAAAGTAAAAATCTGCTGTTCTTGTTCTGAGTGGTTTTGCATGGCTTTCTTGGGGGGGGGGGGCATCACCGAAGGTGTTTCAGCACTCACAGTAATCATCAATTTGTCATCTTCTGAAGGAGCAGCATTTTAATTAACATTCTAATTTGATGGGCGGAGGAGAGAAAGAAACAGAGTCAGAAAACAGTGTTGATGAGTCCAGATAAAACGTAAAGATCAGAATCAGGATGTAAACAAACCGGCTCAGGCTCCACGCAAAAAAAAAGAGAGAAAACAGCTCGAGAGAGAACGGTGGTGATCACCTTCACTCGTCCTTCCAGGAGGAGCGAGGGAAGGAGAAGTGGAGAGGAGGGGAGGGGAGTTAGAGAGGAGGAGAGATAGACAGTGAGAGGAGACTACCCAAAAAGTGTTTGAAAAGCCGTGGGTGGCGTGCCTTATCGCCCCAGTTCTCCTGGAGAGATTATTGGGGGATTAGTGCGAACGCTTGTTTCTAAAACATGATGAAAAGACGTTCTGCGCGTGATAACACTTTGAACTCCCCTACTCGCTCCTTCTAGGATCGTGCCTCCAGGCTCCCTTTTTCCACGAAAGACAGGAATTGGGGTGGGGGGGGGTGAGCTGCTTGGGTGCTACTGAAGGAGGAGAAACAATGGCGATGATGCTGGAAGAGGAGATCGTTCTGGATGTCTTGTCTTTTGGAAAGATGCAACAGATGCAAGAAAAGCCTAGGTATTTGTGGCATCATCATTTTTATTCACCGAAGAAGTAGAAGTTTTCATTAGAATCGTGCAACTTTGGTCCAATCACATGCAATTGCTCTATCATTTAATTAAAGCAGGATCCAATCATAAGGAGGGGAGATACAATATCAGATGTGTTACGTGCGATCCAATCAGAACGGCAGCATCGGCGTGCTCGTGCATAGGTTGCCATGGGAGGCTCGCCGAGGAGGTGGTTGTTCACTCAACCAAAAACTGTGAGGAATCAGCAGCCCAGCTGATCAGTCCATCAGTAAACATTATTATATCCTGTTCTAAAGTCCAACAGCCATATCAGAAAGGAATATATTTAAATAGATAAATGGTTTCACGCCTCTTTCTCAAGAGATGCAAATGGAAGTATTTCCATACGACACAGGCCAGTTAACACGCCGCTAATCTAATGAAGGAGATCTGTGAGAGTGAGTGGGGACTGGATCTCATCTGCCGTTCGTTGCCTCTCTCACTGCTCCACCCCGATTCCTCACGACTGACATCCTCAGCCCAGGCGATGCGATAACACGCGCACAAGCTCCGACAACATCACAGATTGCATTCTACGTTGTATCGGGTCCAAAAAGTCACTGCGCAGGATTTGTCTGCGTGTGCTGCCGGTGTGAGAGCGGCTTGATGTTTTTATGCACACCAAAAATACTTCCCAGTGTCGTCGTGTTGCTGGAAAGGCCTCGGTTTAAAGTGATGCCTTATCTGTCCTGAGCAAATAAGAAGCAAATTTATCAAGAGAGCTGAGAGTGGGGGCGGGGGGGACACACACGATGGAAGGGGTAAGCCATGCCAATCTCACCTAAGTCGAGGGGTGAAGCCTGGGGGTGTGACAGAGCTGTGAGGCTGAGGACGGGGGGGGGGGTCTTCTTCACCTCATTGCGGATTTTTAGTAGTCACGTGATACCGTACACGCATTCTATTGGCTGACGGCGCCCGGAAGTGCGCTTCCTCCTG